>NC_142808.1:60035599-60207117 GCF_049724085.1 Artemia sp. Qi Xiang Cuo
TGATGTATGTATTGATATCAAAATTCCGTTCTTAGTTTTGGTTAATTTTGAGCCGAGTCGCTGTTTTCTTACAGTTCGTTACCACAAAATGTTCGATAGCCTAATTGTGTTCAGTTATTGTTTAAATGAAAGTAACAAACACTTGCCAATTTTTCAAAATAAGATTAAACAAAGCAATTAGGGTTTTTATGGTTTTACTTTTAAATCTTTAGACAGTTTGAATCAAGAAAAAAAACAGCATACAGCTCTGAACCTAATCTTACTCAGCAACAGTGGAGAGATAAGAACTTTGTTAAATTATGACGCTTTTAATATATTAGATTCTTCATATATTAGTTTCCAGTTTAATTGCATTTCGGCCCATCTTCCCTCTCGAAGTATATGGATTCTAATCTACATATAAAATTTTGTTAATCATTCATTATTTTGGCAATTTTTCCTCTATGGCAAAATACCAGTTTTAAAAAGCCACAGCAAAATCAGCTGATTTTGAATAATGCTTATGGCTATGGAAGGGCTTAAATGTAGTTAAATTTTAAGCAACTCTAAAATCTACTATTCCACTTTTGGACCTTGTGTATCGATAGAGCAGAAATTAGTTTCAAATCTCTTGCACGAGGAACTTCCTGACGTATATTTAACACATAGAAGAAGTTTCTAGTCGTTTTCATCCGTGGCCCATATTCATGCAAACCAACAGTTTCATGCAATCCATTTTAACTTGTGTTTGGGTTCTACTTTGGATATGGGTTTCAAACCAATCACAACAACAAATTTATTGGTTAATTTTCCGGTCTTCTAAAATCCTCTTTGTTCTGGAATAAAATTTGAGGCCTCTTTGAGCCAGAAGAAAAAAAAACCTGGAAGTTATATTATGGTCCAATAGGTTTCTTTCGTGTTTTAGAAAAATGTGTTCAAACAATGCGTCACCAATTTTTTTTTTCGCGCATTCTGTTAAGCAACAAAAACCAACTTTGTTTCTCAAGTGTTTATAGACATAGCTTTCAAAAAGTTACAAAACTAAGCTTTTGAGCTTCGATTTATGAGCAAAGTAATATTTTTCAGTTCGTTTTTTTCTGTATTGGGGTCTCACGGGCCCAAGGACATATAAAGACGGAAATAGGGCATTGTCATGTTGGAACCTAACTCCTACAGAACAAACTATCTTCTCAGTAGAAATCCTGGTTCTAAGAGTTTATTTCTCAAAGCACAGACATACAAAATCTGTGTTTAGCTTGATTTAGAATAGAGAAACTAAAAATCCTTATTTTATCTTAAGAAACATTTTAATGCACAAAAAAATAAATACTATATCTTAGCTCAAAAGATAAACAAAGAATATAACACAAAAAGATGACAAACACTGTAACAAAAATAAAGTAGACTCTACAGAGATATTTGTTTATGTTCAACTTTTTGATTACTTTGGCCAAAACCCTTTACCACATACACAAATAGTGACCGATTAGGTCTACTGAGGCATTACTAAATATCCTTAACAGTGAGTTAAAAAAAAATTAAAATAGACTTCTGAGGAATCAAGGTCAAACTACGGAGGGCCGTTATATAAAAATTACTTTAAAAAATTTGCACCATTTAAGACTGACATAGACGACAGAAATATTCATTAAAACCTATCAAAACATTAAAATATTTCAAGCTTTTTTTATTACTATAATAACAATAGTTCTACGAAATCAAACTAATTTGAAACATCTTTCTTTTCTTTACGGTTAATTTATATGGGGTAGACAATGTATATCCTAATTATGCATGCTTACCTTTAATTTATAATTGTAATTAAATGTCTTTAAAAATTATTTTTTTTATTTAATTACGCTATTTTTTTCTTTACTATGGAGATAATGAATTCTACAGTGTGCAACTCTGATGGCGTGACTCAACCAAAACTAATTGTTTCGGTGATAAAAAGCTGCCGGAGATTCCAAAAGCGAACCAGAACGAAGGTACCCTCTAGTCACCTTGGTGATATCTAGGAAATGCTGAAAAAAGGTGATTCAGATTGTTTTATAATTCCGACTTTTGTTATTCGAAGCCTTTCAGTAGTGCCAGTTATCCCGACTTCGGCTTACTCAGCTTTGCTCTCAAAAGTAAATGAACTGAACCTGCATCTAAAAACTATAACAAATCAGTTCGAGTCTGATTCACCCAATTTTCCACCGCTACCCAAGCCTGGGGCTGCTGCTTCTTCACTATCGAGTAGCCATGCTGCAGTGATTGTTTCAAACCTTCCCCAAACAGTTGGCAACCCCAAAAGTCAAGAGGAATTCTTAAACCGATTGTTAGGTCACGAGTCAGTTCCAGTGTCCGCCCAAGAGGTGATAAGTTGTATGTCAACATTGAGAAATCTGTTATTTTGGATTTCTGAAATTCGATTAGTGCAGCCGCATCGGGTGTTACCACTAAAACTGTGCTTAAGCGTCACCTTGGGATTGCTAAAGGTATCCCTGAGGATTTTGACATTTCTGGACTAAATTCGTACCCTGGTGTGACTGAAGCCACTCGTTTCGACTCTTCTCGAACAATCAAGCTAAATTTTTCGGACACATTCGCAAAAAACAATGCCATCAAGAACGGCCTGAAAATTGATTACGAAATATTCCCTGTGTACAATTTCATCAGTGTGCCCCATTGCTGCTTCAAATGCCGATACTCAGATCACATGATGAAGGACTGTGCCAGTCCTGTTGATAAATGTGCTCGTTGTTCCGGAAATCATATTGCCTCTAAGGAAACGCCTTGCCGAAATAGCCCCAAATGTGCGAACTGCCAAGGTGATCATACATCCTTTAGTTTGAAAAGCCAAGTGCTCAAGTTTCACGTTTCGAGTAGTGCCCGAAAATGACGCAGTCCCTTTCAGCTGTCTCGTATAACGTAAATAGTACAAGAAGAAAAGAGCATGTTATTGATGAACTTGTATGTAATTATGACATTGTATGCTTGTAAGAACACTTATTATCTTCGGCTAATACAAACCTGCAAAAAAGAAGTGCTAATCATGTCGCTTTCGTATCGGCGGCACGAACTACTTTCCGACGGCCGTCAGGTGGGCTTGCATGTATTTTGAACCAAAATAGTGTCGCTTGCTACTCGCCTGTGATTTTTCACAGTGATCCTAACACTATGGCTATGCTGATTAACGTTTTAGTGACCATAAATGTTTACTTGCCTTGTGACAGAAAATCGGTTCAGTCTCTTAACAGATTCGGTAAGACTTGCAGTGTATTACAGAAACTTTTGGAATCCGCTTCAAATCAAGGTGATCATTTTTTTTCGCAGGGGACTTTAGTGCTGACCTACTGTCATCAAATATTCACTCGGAGTGGATATTTGATTCGCTGCCGCAATTTAAGCTGGTTGAAAAACTTGTATATATTCTTATTTTCATCAGTCCGGCAGTTAAAGTAATATTTATCATGTTGTTTTTTCTCCGGGCCTACCCGTTTTCTAGCGTAACCGTTCATGAAGATCATTGCCATTTAGATCTTCTACCGATTTCGTTTGTTTTTCAACTACCGATTTGTACTAATCGTAATGCTTTAAAAGCAGGGTGAAAATGCGTTTTCCGTCAAAATTGGTATAAGATAAATCTATCACCTTATATTTCTACGCTGGCTACGCTACTTGCTACAATTCAAGTTCCTTTCCATTTTCTACAGCTTAGCTGTAAGTCTTCAAATGATAAAAGAACGTTAAATGATTATTATCTAAAATTAGTTTCTTGTTTAAAAACAGCTGAGTTGTCTGCTATACCACTGGAGCGAGTCAGGCGAAACACGCGTAAACCCGAGTGGTCATGGGATCCTGAATTGAAATCGATTAAAAATAAAGCAAAGTTTTGGTTGCGTATTTCGATTTCTTGTGGTCGTCCGTCTGATGGGGTTATTCATCATATAAAGCAAAAGACAAGATTAGAATATAAAAAATACATGCGCTCCACTAAATCAAAATTTCGAATTTCCCGTTAAGTAAATCTGATTGGCAAAAGGTAATTAATTCTGAAAAACTTTATAATTCTTTTGCTACAAGCCCTGATAAGTGCTGGTGCATGGCATAACTTTTATAGCAAAATTTTTAGTTCAGTAAATTATAACGTCCATTCGGTTTTATCGAAACTTCTTATTGCCGCACTTCCCGTATCACTGAGCGAAAGTCAGATTTTGTCTGTCGAGCACTCTATGGTTCAGCAGGCAGGGAAAAAAATGAAAACAAATTCTCTCGATTGTGATGGCATTTCCGCCAACCATTTAAAAGTTGATTGCTCACTTCTTTTTCAACATCTGCATTTGCTTTTCCAAATGTGCATGTGTATATCTGCGGTACCGGATAGTTTTTTATGTGGGTATGTAACATCAATTCTTAAAATAGGGAAACCTCTTTGCACGTCGTATCGCCCAATAGCTGTGTTATGTAATCTCAGTAAAGTTTTTGAATATATTCTTCTTCCGTCAATATCGAGTGCACATTATGGCAAAAATCAGCTTGGGTTTTTGCCTGGGGTAGGCTGCCAGCAAGCCCATCGAGTTCTAATTAATCTTCTTATTGACGTGACAAAAAAGGGATACTGATCTCCATCTTTGCACCTTGAACCTTTCCAAAGCTTTTGATAGCACCACCCGCCCACAAGCTTTGTTCTCCCTTTTTGGCCACGGCATTAATCTTTCTCTGGTTTTTCTCCTTCGTTATTGGTATGCTAATTCTTTTCTGCGAATAAAAACTGAAGGGTTTATCTCTGATTCTAAAATTCCGGTTCGGTGTGGTGTCAGATAAGGTGCTGTCCTTTCCCCTTCTATTTTTAAACTTTGCATTTCTTCTGTTTTATCTTCTATGCCAACCACTTGTATTTTTCAGGCGGTTAAACTTTCTTACATAGCGTATGCTGATGATATACTTCTAATTGGTAGGACTAGAAAAGGTCTTTCTGTTTCTGTGTCTACATTTGCAACAAACCTTAGTAAAATTGGTCTATCACTGAATTTCTCTAAATGCGAATATATTTTGTTTAACAGTAATTGTAACTCGCCTTTAGATTGCGCTTTTTTTTCTGTCCCATGTGTCTCTTCTTTTCAGTGGTTGGGCATTAGCATTGCTAAAAATCTTAAATCTCTCCTAGACCATGCCGTGGGGAATTGTAAAAAGAAGATCCAAGCATCTTACTCCAAAATTGTTGCCAATCGGGGAACCCTTGCTAAATGGTACCCTGTTCTTACTGATCATTCAATTTTGTTCCTTTCTGGTGTTTATCCCCCTCTTGGGCGAAAAGATACTCGGTAATTACGTTCCTATTATTTTCAGTTTTTGCGTTTCCTACTATATTTGCCCCCGTGGTACCGCAACCGTAATCTTGTCTCAGTTTTTGGGCTTCCAGATATAATTGAAAAGCTAATTGGGCTTGCTGGCAAACTCCCCCAGACAGTGAAGGCTCTCCCAGCTCATCATGGGTTTGTCCACCTCCTTCATTAATTTCGTGCTTTTACTGTGTATTCACTGTGTATTTAGTGTTTTATTGTGTATTACTGTGCATTTAGTCACTTTTTATGAATTTTTTGTTTTTTCTTCTATTTATACTCCCTTTTTGTTACTTTAGCGGGTAAAAAATTAATTATTACTATTATTACGTTTTAAGAGTCAAAAGAGATCGGACGGCCACTTGACCCCCCCCCCTCCACACCCTTTTTTTTTTAAATAGACAGCCATTTTTTTTAAATAGTTCAAAGATCATATAACAAAAACTCAGGGGTCGACAAAGTCTCCTAGGGCCCGGGGCAGGCGTTGTAATTTATGCCCTGGGAGCATATATGGTTCTTATTGAAGGGGTGCTTGTATAAACTTCAGAGAGGGCTCATTTGATTGGAAATTAAAAGTTCTAGTTCAGTTTTTGAGAGTCCAAAGAGATTGGATAGCAACTAGTTCCCCTCCAGCCCTTTTCCCCCCAAACCCATCCGATAAAATTGTTAAGATAGCCATTTTGTTAAAACTTGTTTAAAGGTCAGATAAGAAAAATTCCGGTGTCGATACAACCTCCAGGGCCCAGGGGCATGCGTTCCAAGTTATTTCCTGGGGGCATATATGGTTTATATAGAGGGGATACTTGTTTAAACTACATAGAGGGCTCATTTGATTGGAAATTGAAAGTTTTAATTAACTTTTTAAGACTCAAAGAGATAGGAGGGCAATAGCCCCTCCCACTGTGCACTTTTTTCCCAAACCCATCCGATACAAATTTTGAGATGACCATTTTTGTTTAAACTAGATCAAAATTAGATAACAAAGACTCCGGTGTCATCACAACCCCCCAGGGTCCGGAGGCAGGCGTTGTAAGTTATGTCCTGGGGGCGTATATGGTTCTTATGAAAGGGGAGCTCGTATAAACTTCAAAGAGCACCCACTTGATTGGAAATTGAAATTTCTAGTTCCCTTTTTAAGAGTCTAAAGAGATCCGAGGATAACTAGCCCCCCCCCTCCCACCGTGTAATTTTTTCCCCAAACCCATCTGACAAAATTTTAAGATAGCCATTTTGTTACAAATAGTTCAAAGGTCAGATAAGAAAAGCTCCTGTGTCACCGGAACCCCCCAGGGCCCGGGGGCAGGCATTGAAAGGTATGCTCTGGGGGCATATATGGTTCTTGTGGAAAGGATGCTCGTATAAACTTCGGAGAAGGCTCATTTGATTGGAAATTGAGTTTTCTACTTAAGTTTTTAAGAGTCGAAATAGATCATAGGGCAACCAGTCCCCCCCCCCTTCGCCACGGCCGAGTTTCTACAAACCCCTCCGATAAGAAGTCGGAAATAGTCATGTTTCTTAAATTAGTTCAAAGGTCATAGAATAAAAACTCCGGGGTCAGCAGAATCCCTCAGGGCCCAAGGACAGGCGTTGTATATCATGTCCTTGGGCCATAGATTGTTGTTATGGAAGGGATGCTCGTAAAAAATTCAGAGAGGGAATTGAAAATTTTGATTGGAAATTGACAGTTCTAGTTCAGCTTTCAAGATTCGGAAGAGAACGGCGGGCAACTAGACCTCCCCCCGCACGCCCCTTTCCCCCTAAAGCATCAGATAAATACGTTGTGATAACCTTGTTGTTAAAAATAGTTTAAAGGTAGGATAACAAAAACTCCAGGGCCAAAACAACACCCCTGGGCCCGGGAGCAAGCGTTCTAAGTTATGCCTTGGGGGCATATATGGTTCTTATGGAAAGGATGCTCGTATAGACTTCAGAGAGGGCTCTTTTGATAGGAAATTTATAGTTCTAGTTTACTTTTTAAGAATCAAAAGAGATTCGATGGCAACAAGCCCCCCCACCCGTCCACGCTCTTTTTCCCCCAAACCCATCCGATAAACATTTGGAGATAATTATTTTGTTACAAATAGTTCAAAAAATATATAACAAAAACTCCGGGGCCTGGGGCGTTGAAAGTTTTTTTCCTGGGGGGCATATATTCTTCTTATGGAAGGGATACTTGCATATACTTTACAGATGGCTCATTTGAATGGAAATTAAAAGTTCTAGTTCATTTTTTAAGAGTCAAAAGATATCGGAGGACAACTAGTCTTCCCCCACGCCCTTTTCTCCCCAAACACATCCGATAGAAATTTTGAGATAGCCATTCTTTTTAAAATAGTTCAAAGGTCTGACATGAAAAACTCCGGTGTGGACGTAACCCCCCAGGGCCCGGGGGCAGGCGTTTTAAGTTATGCTCTTGGGGCATAAATGGTTCTTGCAAATTTAAAGGTAGCTATTTTTTTATAATAGTTCAAACGTCAGATAACTAGAACTCCAGGGTCAACACAATCCAAGGGCAACTAGACCCTCCATGCCTTTTTTTCCTAAAACCCATCTGATAAAACTTTGAGAAAGCCATTTTGTTAAAAATAGTTCAAAGGTCTGACAGGAAAAACTCCGGTGTAGATGCAACCCCCAGGGCCCGGGGGCAGGTGTTTTAAGTTATGCTCTTGGGGCATAAATGGTTCTTACAAATTTTGAGGAAGCTATTTTTTTAAGATATTTCAAACGTCAGATAACAAAAACTCTGGAGTCGACACAACCCCCCAGAGCCCGGGGGCAAGTGTTTTAAGTTATGTCCCGGAGGCGTATAAGGTTCTTATGTAAGGGGTGGTCGTATAAACTTCGAAGATGGCTCATTTGATTGGAAATTGAAAGTTTTAGTTATCTTTTCATCAGTCAAAGTTAAAGGAGGGCATCTACCCCACCCCCCGACCCAAACACACTCTTTTCCGCATATGTATCAAATGAAAATTTTGAGATACCCAGTTTGTTTGAGATCGTCCAACGATAAGATAACAAAAACCTCGTTGCCCACATACCCCCCCCCCCCAAACCAGAAGAAGAGTTGTAACTTATGCCGCGGGGGCATATAAGGTTCTTATGGAAGAAGTGGTCGTATAAACTTTGGAGTGGAATAAAATGTTTATAAACTGAACGTTTTAATTCACCTTTTAAGAGCCAAAAGGTATCCGATGGGGATTAGCCCTCGTCCCTCCCATCTTTCTTTCCCCTAATGTGTCTAATCGAATTCTTTATATAGCCTTTTTTTAAATAGACCAAAGATAATATATAAAAAACTCCAGGGATAAAACAGACCACCCCCAGAATCCGGGGGCAAGTGTTGTAAAACGTGCCCTGGGGGCATATAAGGTTTTTATAGAAAGGATGGCCGTATAAACTTTGGAGGGGGCTTATTCGATTGTAAATTATAATTTGTAATGCCCTTTTCAAGAGTCAAAAGTCATCGGAGGGCAACTAGCCCCCCCCCCCAAGACTACTTTTCCCCAAATGACTCCAATCAAAATGTTGAGACAGCTATTTTGTTCAAAATAGTTTCAAGATCAAATAACAAAAACTCCGAGGTCGACAGATCCACCCAGCGCCCGTAGGTAAGTGTTGTAAGCTATGCCCCGAGGGCATATAAGGTTATATTTAAGGGGTGATCGCATAAACTTCAGAGATAGCTCCTTCAATTGGAAATTCAAAGTTATTGTTACCTTTTTAAGAGTCATAAAAAGTGATCGGAAGGTATATACACCCTTCACACCTTTTTACCCAAACACATCCGATAGAAATTTTGAGATAGTCATTTTGTTCAAAATAGTCCAAAATTCAAATTACAATAAATTAGGGCTTGAGAAATCCTTCATAGCACCCGGGACCAGAATTGTAACTTATGTAAGTTCTTAAGAGTCGAAAGCGATCAAAAAGTAACAACTTCTGACTCTTTTTTAAACTAACTAAATCTGAATAAAAAAATATGAATTTTTTTAAAGCAAGTCTTTTTAACTAAAATAAAGAGAAAAATTAAAACTTCAATCAAACTGAAATACTATCTCTTTAAACCATCAATATTTATTTATGTGTTTATTTTTTCTCTAAACAGCTTCATATTTTTTTTTTTTCAAGAAAATTGGCTTATATAGGACAGAAATCAAGGAGGCACACTTGTGCCTCTATAAAGAGGCGACCCACCACAATGTTAAGCGATTTCCGGTCCTAGCGATCGCAGAGACACAGCGGTAATCGCATTTTGTAGCCCAAGCTCAAACTAAGAAACGTGCAACATTTCACCCCCCTCCGACTATCTTCATGGGTAAAAGTGGGCCGGAAGTTTCGACCCTCCGACCAAAGCCCCCCTTTAACGTTGTCCGATTAGGCTGAAATTTAGAGGTTAAGCTTTCCTAGGGCCCGGGAGCTTATCCTCGAAATTTCAGCTCAATCCGATCACTCCTTCCAAAAATAGCCACTGTTTTCACTGTTTTTCAAAAACCAAATATAGCCACTTAAAGTTCATTTTTTTTCTTGTTAGCCACGCCTACAGGCCACAGTGGGCAACTGATCTGGGTGAATGAGGACTCATTCGAAGCAGAATTCGACCTGTTAGGGCCTTTTGATATTTTCAGACCGAAAAAATTATCCCCCGAATTTACATTTACGACAAACCTCGTTTTCCTATAAGAGCCCATGTTAATTTTTCCGACCACAGCCCCCCTTTAACGTTGTTTGATAGAGCTGAAATTTAGACTTTAAGCTTTACAAGAGCCCGGGAACTTTTATATGAAATTTCAGCTCGATCCAATCACTCTTTCCCTGTTTTCTAAAAACCAAATATCAGATTTTGTTGGGATTTGCTAGCGTCAAAAATAGATTCCACGTAATGAAAATACAATTACAAATGTGTCTCTTTAGTACAGTGGTTGATACTCCCGACTGTCAGGAGGAAGACCCAGGTTCGATTCCTCGGCAGAGGAAATTTTTTATGAACTGAATTTAAAGTTTAAAAAAGAAACTCAGTTTCTTTTTTAAATTATTTGAAAAAAATTACGTTTTTTAAAGAGTTAAAGAGGCTGAGTTATAAGGTCGATCCTTAAAACACCCTGTCGAGAAAGAAAACAATAATACACAATCATCTAACAGTTAGTCAAGCAATAATAAGTAATAAACTGTACAAAAACGTGCAGAAATTATTTGAAAAAAACTACGTTTTCTAAAGAGTTAAAGAGGCTGAGTCGCAAGTTCGAACCTTAAAACGTACAGATTAGAAGGTACAGTTGGGGAGCTGCCGCCCCCCAAACCCCCCGCTTTCGCAGCCTTTAAATAAAAACAAAATTTTTAAACTGAAAATAAGGAGCGACATTAAAACTTAAAACGAACAGAAATTATTCCGTATATGAAAGGGGCTGTGCCCTCCTCAACGCCTCGCTCTTTACGCTAAAGTTTGACTTTTTCACAACTCTTTTTTTTAAACAATAAAAACTTTAGCGTAAAGAGCGAGGCGTTGAGGGGGCACAGCCCTTTCATATACGGAATAATTTCTGTTCGTTTTAAGTTTTAATGTCGCTCCTTACTTTCAGTTTAAAATTTTTTTTTTTTTCAATTTAAAGGCTGCGAAAGCGGGGGGTTGGGGGGGGGGGCGGCAGCCCCCCAACTGTACCTTCTAATCCCTGTACGTTTTAAGGTTTGAACTTGTGACTCAGCCTCTTTAACTCTTTAGAAAACGTAGTTTTTTTCAAATAATATCTATATAGGACAGAAATTTGAGAAGATTCGTTAAGAGCCTTAATTTTTGAAAAAAGATAAATGTCAGCGATTTAACATTTATTAATACATTCGATAAGCATACATACGTCATATTTGCCTCAGTAGTGGTTGTATCATTTTCAGTGTCTATGATGCAGGCACAATTACACATGAAACATGATTGACGAAAAAAATCATGATTGACGTCATATTTATAAGTACTTTTCAAGAGAATAAATTATGTCATTTCCCCCCCCAGGTGTGAGAGCATCGTTTTTACATTTATGACGCATGCGACATTACAGAATGAGCACTAAGCATACAATACCAAGAGTAGTTAGTATACTTTCAAATCGAGTTTTAATGAATTTCATGATTAAGAGTGGAAAATAGAACCTACCACACGAAGATTGCCGGGGGCTGGCTTTTACATCATTTTTTTTTAAAATGGTGTATTGACATTTATGACTACTATAGCGATCTAAAATTATATGTATTTTCCCCATGGTGATGCCATGACATAAAGAAGAGGATCACATTGTGTGCAGTTACAAGATAAGTGACAGTGAGAATCAATATAGACAAGCCTGTAGCGGAGCCATTACGGGGCCTGGTCTCGAAATCGGCTCTATTGTTTTTCTTCTTAAAACTGGCTAACTGACATTTCTAGCTTCCAAAACCGATTTAAATAGTTCACAACTTTAAAGGGCTGGGCACACGTAGCTGATTTCGGGAACCGATTTTGGCAAGGTTACATTTCAAGTCAAATGATAAAAATTAATTGTGCTAAGCTAAGAAGCGCGGCCTAATGACGTTTTTCGGTCAATAATATTTATTAATTATGATTAATTTACGATAATCATTAAATATGATTAACTGCATGCCTAAAGGTCTAAAGCCCTTGTACATTTCTTGTCTAGAACGTAATTAATGATGATTAATTACGTAATTTAGGAACAACTTTATTTGAAAGAAGTAAAGTTGCTATTTTATCAATGATAAAAAACAAATCTCTGTAAAATGATTTAAAGTTTACCATATAAGAATTTTAAGTAACAAATGAACTGTCAACTCGGTTAGTATTTCGACAGCTGAGTCAAACATAATAGTACTTTTTGGCCAAATATTCTGTCCAAACTAAAAAGTTTTTAAGAGGGATTTTTTTTTACAGCACCTGATATGCAGCCAGTATTAATATCGTTATTGGTACTAAAACATTTGTTAAAACTTCTTATGCTTGATGATGAGTGTACAATGTCCTTTTCGATGATCTTTGCTGTTTCCCCAATGGAACATCTATAAAGTCAACCGTTTCATATTTACATCTTTCTTTTTGTTCCTGAAGACAGTGATCTAACTGACCAGGTTTTTATTCCGTTTCACCAAAGTAAATGCCTAGATTCTGATTGAAATTATCACGATTTTTCCAAAACGAACATTTTAAAGTTATAAATTTATGCTTAAAGATTCATATATAGCTAGAAACTTCAGAGGTATGCCTACAATATTGAAAATATACATACAAGCACGAACAAATGACAGGTCTAGACTCACTTCCCCGTGTAGCATATAAGAATTAATCTACAAATAGTTTGGCTCAAGGCTTCGTCTGTAATGGAGAACAATATTCTCCAACAGGTTATTACAATTTTGTTTTCCGCTAAAGTATAATGGACACAAAGATACTGGCAGAATATTTAAAATAAAAAACATTAACATCTTTAAGGTTTTACTTACATGTAATCTTAAATGATTTTAATTACTTTCTGTTTTATTTCTTGATGAATTTGAGTTCACATTCTTATATTAAGTTTAACACCCCTGGAAAGAATGTCCTTGGCCTCTAGAAGTAAAAGATTCTTCATCGCTAAAGTTGTGACTTGGATTTAGAACACTTTCATATATATGCATGGTGGAATTAGCACTTAAGTGGCTCAGATCAGAATGTTTCCTTATATACATACAATCTAAAGGGGTTTTCACCTGTAAACACTCATTGGAGCTTATTCAAAGAGCCTAATTTCTTATATATATTACACTTCCAGTATTTTTCCCTTGCGTGCACTCGTTCATGTCTAGTCAAACTTCCCGACTCACAAAAGGTTTTCCTACATATGTTATACTGAAAAGGTCTTTCATCTGTATGCACTCGTTTATGTGTAGTCAAATGATCCAGTCGAGCATATGTTTTCTTACATATATCACAATGGAAGGGTTTTTCACCTGTATGCACTCGTTTGTGACTAGTCAAATGTGCCGACTGAGCAAAAGTTTTCTTACAAATGTCACATTCGAAGGGTTTTTCATCTGTATGCACTTGTTTATGTCTGGTCAAATTTTGCGACCCAGCAAAATTTTTCTTACAGATATCACACTGGAAGGGTTTTTTACCTGTATGTACTCGCTTATGTCTAGTCAAATTTCCAGACTCAGCAAAAGTTTTCTTACATATATCACACTGGAAGGGTCTTTCACCTGTATGCACTCGTTTATGTACAGTCAAAGTTGACAACTGAGTAAAAGTTTTCTTACATATGTCACACTGTATTGCATTTTAATCACAAATGCTGCAGATATTTGAATTCATTAGTTATAAAAAGGAAATAAAATTAGATACACGACAATAAAACAGCTAGAAGTAGTAATAAAATAAATTATATCGAGAATCATTGGATGATTGGGATTTATGCTTGAAAAATCTGTTTCATTTCATAGAAATAATAGAAAATAAAATTTAAAATTTAACCAGGAGAATTATATAACAGTTAAAACACAGGAACATTATTATGTTCCTTCATTTTGTTTTGTGTCAGCTTTAATTTAATTCTAGGTTTAGACAACACAATTCAGATGATTTTTGTAGGATTATAAGCCACATTGGGATTTTTTTCTAAATTAGAGCATGGTTTTTTCGGTAAGTATGGAGCAATTTATTATTAAACTATAAATATAATAATTGCGTTGTCGTAGAAACTTCAAAAGGGAATCATTCTATTGGAAATTGAAAGGGCCAGTGCGCTTTTTAATAGTCAAAAGTGATTGTAAAGCTTGTCATTTTTATAGTAAAGATCAATGTGGGTACAATGTATCATTATTTTATTTTTTTTTTTTTATACAAGGGCACTTCGTAACGAAGGAGTTGTCGTAGGAACTTCAAAAAGGGCTCATTCGATTGAAAATAGAAAGGGCTAATGCCCTTTTTAATAGTCGAAAGTGATTGGAAGCTAAGGGTGCAAAAATAAGTTTGAAAATTAATGTTAAAAAGACTAAGTTACATTGAATAAAAATTAGTGAAAGCGAAGAGTAATACGGAGTAACGGGAAATTGGATCAAACGGATAGCTTCACTTACAAGGGCCTTATTATTTCTAAAGATGGAAGATGTAATGAAAATGTTAAATTAGAATAACAATAAACCATGTGATTTTTATGACGATGAAACAAACTTCGCTGAGTAGAAAGATATGTCTCCAAACCAAGATTAAAATATCGTAGACTAAATTGATAACAGTGGTCAATTATGAGTCTTAAATGTGGGCAGTACAAAAGACAGAAAAGGATTTGTTACATTTTTTCCGAAGAAACTGTTAACAGATTCTTTTGGGCACCCGTCCGACTGATTTTATTTCAACCAGAAAGCTGTACGAAAAAATGGGTTCTATCCAGATCTTAATTACTTGGGAAAAGTATTTCTTTTCATCAAATTTCTGATTTCTTGTTTTCAAAGTTATTCAGTTGGTTCCTCGCAATGGAGGAGGATATACTACAAAGACTATACAAAATAATAATACAAAATACATTAAAAATATTAAAGGCTCTAATATCTTAAGACATTTATAAGAATGCAAGAATTATTTCGGAAAGATGTTCGAAACATAGGGTTATTTTCATCCTTGACACCATCCTGATCAAAACTGTATAGTTATCATCAACCAGGTCTAGCAATGGGGCTTTATTTCTAAAGATATTCCCAGTTTACCCCAGCCTTTAACTTCAAGTGTCCGCTGACAGAAATATTTTGGCATTTTTTTTTTACTTGATCCCTAGAAGAGTATGCAAACTTGGAAACTCCGAACTTTCGAATTTACTAATCAGACTGTATTGTCAGTTTTGTCTCACTTCAAGATACATTTGTACGTCTCTTGGCCTAGGGTCGCTTGTTTTTGCCTTCCGTCGCAAATAGTAGTACTCATGTTAGATTTGAGATTTTACTTTTTCAATTCACATTTTAGCAAATCTTATTCTATTTAGTTGATCCCAGAAATCTGAAATGGTTACCTTCATCCCTAATAGATGTGGAGCCAAATTTCTGAGACTCAGGTTCAAATTTACATGATACAGAAATGCTGGGAAAAGTGCTCATCGGACAAGAAGATCATTCAATCTTCTAGTTTGAGAAACATTAAAGGGTCCAAAATGTCAACCTGCTTCTTAATGTCACTTGGTAAAGCATCATCAACTTCTAAAAACATAAATTAAAAGGTATGTAAAACAATTTCGACAAAAAGGTTGTTTATTCAATCTAAACAAATATGTAGTTCCAAAAAAACAATATAATGTAAATAGAATAACTTATTCTATAAGAGCAATTTATGTAATGAGATCCTCAAAAAATTAGAAAACAGAGGCTCCCGAGCCACTTGTGGCTCTTTAGTCTTTAGTCTTTTACACGAAGGCGCAATAATATTTCCATTAAAAAAAAACTTCGTAAGAAAAAGTTGCATTTTATTTTTATAAATTCATTTCTTCTATAAATCGAGAACATGTATAATTTTTTGTTTAAGTTGAAAGGTTTAAAGAACAAAAGCAGATATTTTGAACAGTATTAAAGTTACCATTGTCGTCCCAAACCATTAAAGCAGAACAATTACAATTTGTTCGAATATAAAGACACGGCATATTGAAGATCTCAAACTGGTTTCGCATTTATAAATAGCAGCTGACAAGTCTTGTGACATAAATGCACAAGTTTCACTTTTTGTATGATTTATGTTTCATTCAGGGTCTAAAGAAGAACTTTTAGGATTATCACCACTCAAAGGTCAGACCCATGAGAAGGTGTCGCAAGTGCTGTAATTGAATGTATAGATAAGCAGCATAATTCCGTCGATAAAAATTGTACTGATTTCAACAGACGGGGCCAAAAGTATGACCAAAGTAAGAAAAAGGGTTTGTTGCTACTTAATCAGGAGATACTTGTTTACCATTGCATCATTCATCAAAGCACTTCGTGCACAACCATTTTCGGAAGAAATTTGTAAATTTATGGAATTAACGATTACCATTATAAACTCAATTTTAGGTAAAGTTCTTAATCATCGCCAATTCAAATAATTTTTATTTGAAATGGAGCGTGAGTACCCTGATCTTCTGCTTAATAACAAGGCTGGTTATCGAAGGGGACGTTTGAAAACGTTTCGCGTCCCTTTTTTTCGAAACTAATGCATTTCTCCTTGAGAAGGGCGTCCACTATCCAGAACTAACAGACGATCAGTGGATGAAACAGTTTTAAATCATGGTAGAGATGATACGTTTTATCTAAATCAGCTTGATAATAAACAACAAGGAAAAGGAAACTTAATGAAGCGATAAAAATTAGAAGAAGAAATAACATTCGAAAAAAATTGCTTTAGAGAAGGAAGACATGAGCAGTTCCAACACCTGGAATAGCATTCCTGACTCTTAGGATAAGCTCAAATAGCTGGTGTTTACTGTTCTTTCCCTTTTTGGTTCTGCACGTGTATGGAAACAATTCTTTTTCAAACATGAACATTATCAAAAGTAAACTGAAAAGTTGATGAGAACTCGAAATCAAGCAAAAAATGCAAAAAATGCCAAAAATTGAAAACAAGAAAATACAAACCTGAATGACTAAACTTCACAAGGAGATGCGAGTATATTGTTTGCATTAATAAATATTTAATAAGCATGAAATTTAGTTTTATTTAATGTACTACTTATTTATTAAAATAAAAGTAGAGACACGGATTTATTAAAATAAAAATTACACGGATATTTCATCTGTATAAAAACAAGGCGCCTTCAGCATAGAAGAACCAAAGATTAGAAAAATAAACGAAACTAAAAATAAATAAAAACCATAACCAATATTAAACTATAATTATCACCTAAAAATATCAACCAGGACTGTATAGGTCAGTGATCTAAGATTACTGGAGGGAGTTTCTTTGGTGGCCTACCTGTCTGTAAAAATTTCGAAGAATTTTTGCAGTTTTGAATTTTAAATCCCGGAAAATGCTCGGAAAATGACGTTTCCACATTGAATAAAAGATTTCCGTCGACCGGTGCGTTGGGTAATAAGTGATCCAATAAAGGAAAGTTCTCTTCCTCTTGGGGAATAACTGGTTTTTCATCCAAACAATTTTCTTGTTGGTTTTCGACAGATGAATAACTGTTTCTAGGCCACACAGATAGAGTGTCTGAGTCTATTTCTTGTTTTATGCATACAGTGGCAAAATCAGCTTTCGAAATATTTCTCCTTGCTCGGAAGACAAATGATTCCCCAATTGTGATATCGTTGTCTCAACTAAAATAAAAAAAATAAAATAATGGAAATCTACCTTTCTTAGGTATTAGGTATTACATAAGAAAAATTTGAGACGTGTTCACAGGGTCGGAGAAAAATATAAAATTAGTTTTAAAATGAATATAGCATGAATAATATTGGTAAATTTTATGGACTTCATTAATTTTTGGGAACAAATGATAAATATATACGTATACAAAACACAATAAGACAAATATCTAAGATTTTTGAAAAAAGGGGGCACCCCCTAAAAGTAAAGAAATCTTAATGAAAACCAAACCATGAGATTCAGCACAGCCGCGAACATGGGCACCCATAAGGGGGGGCGGGCAAGGGGCGGCTACAGCGCCGGACGAAACTGCTTTTCAAATTTTTTCCAAGACTTTCCTCCTAACGGCAATAACAGCAAGTTGTGTGACTATGTTTTATGTTGTTGCTAAAGTTCTAATAAGCACATGCAGGCATGGGCACCCACAAGGGGGGGGGGAGCAAGGGCGGGGGGCATCCGTTGTTTTATACTTATACCTTAAATTTCCCTATTTATCTACAAATTACTTTTTATGTGTGACAAGCTGAATTCAATAATGAATTTTCTATTTGAGCCAGATGTTACTTTATAGGGCCTTACCCGCCCCAGAGTCTCGGGCAAGTGACCCAAAAATTTTTAAAAATTTGTGAAAAATTCAAATTTTTTTTCAGAATGTGGGGCTAAGCTTAGGCAATGAATTAGTACTATTTGAAAGATAAACATGGCTTCAAAAGATTGTTTGCCTGTTATTTCAAGCACATAGATGATCCAATGTCAATTCTAAATTTCTGGTCAATCTTCTTAAGAGTATATGAGGTCGTGCCTTGTTTTGCCTCTCATTAGAGGCAATCTAACGGTCTTATGTCAATTTTTGAATTATTGATAAGCCTGCCTAAGAATAGGCAGGCAAGCCTTTCGCAAAACTAACCTGACAAGTATGTGTCCAATAAGAGAGTCATGCATACTCCTACCATTTACCTGTGCCCCAGCCATTTAAACATTTGCCTCTCAATTACTTGAACTATCTGTCATGGCTTTTCTCTGTCTACAATTACCCAGCGTCTTGATGCAACCTATTGCAAAATACTTGATAACTTCAATTCAAGTCTGCCCGAGTCAGCTAAAAAGTGTCACTCGTTTGGTGCCTTCACAAAAATTATATAAAAATTTGATTTCTCGATTTTTTTTTTAATGCCCGCCTGCGGTTTATGTTTTTGGGCCAAGTTGGTAATGTACGTTTGTATTTAAAAAGCAGTATGTATGTTACAGTAAAAGTAAATGTAGTTAAAATAAAACTATATGATTACGCCAGATGTAATGGCAACAGGTAACAATGTAAAAGGGTGGCAGTTCAAGTCACCTTCACAGTTAAAGTTGGCAATTAGTAAAAAGCTTATAAACATAATAGCGTCAAAAGATTCAAACGAAAAAAAAAACTGATTAATTATCAAGCAAAGACAAAGAAAAAAAGCAAAGAACAACAAAAGAAAAGAGGCAGAGAAAAGGGAACCGAAGTATCTACTGCAAGAAAACGGCACTGCAGAAAAAATATAGATAACATCCTAGGAAATGTGAAAAACAGATTTATAAGAGATGGGAAGGCCGCTGAAAGGAACAGTACTGGAGCACACATGGGGATGGTTACTAAGCTGTGTCGTGATCAAGATTTAAGAAAGTAAAAAATAACAAAGAAAAACAAAGGAGCAAGGAGCGTAACGTAACAAGGAGCTTATGTATTATTTGGTACACTCCCGAGAACAAACCTCTTTTATCTGTCTGTATTAAGAAAGAATAAGCTTACGCTCAGTGCGACAGAATACATAGGAGTTGTATAATTTGGGCTATATATTTGCACACTAAGGGGGTGAGGGTAAAGTATTTGGACAGCGTGAAGTTAGAAAACAATTCTTACTTCATAATATGTAGAATAATTGTACATGCATAAAACATTTTGCAAGAAGAACCTCTACATATTATCCTCCCCCTTCCCTAATGGGCAAATATATAGCCTAAATTTGTTAATAAAGTATTGTATTTTTATCATAGCTTTGTATATTTCTTCAGGATAAATCTAACTTCAATTCTCGAGTGTGTACCTTATAATACACAAGTACCAAAAAAAACAGAAGGAGAAGATTTGGCTCCCAATTATTTAAAATTTCTTGTAATATTCATACTTCGCTCTTTGTCTAATAAGTTTGCCGACCAGAACAATTCCAACCCAGTAAGAATTTCCCTTGGACCATTTCTCTTGACATCTCCTAATGTAATATTTAGTCTGAAAAGAAAAAGTGAACCAAATAGAAAGAATTTTGAATAAGTTTTCTGGCAACTTGCACCAGTGTAAAATATCCCCTGGAAAGACCACTCCCCGGAAACTTCCTTCAACAAATACAAATTTTTCCAGTGAGTAGTTTCCAAAGTTTGAGCAGCAGCTTTGGCGTTCTGATTACCGTTTAGACGAGCCCTCCCTCAATATTCTAGGACTATTCGGGCGATACAATAACCTCAAGATGAAAACACGCATCCGTGATCTTTCTTCTGGCAAAAAAAAATACTAATATCAAATGTTTGCAGATGGGAACTCGAAACCTCAACACCAGGGTTTTCTAACACGCTAAATCATATGGCATGACTGTTATTGAGCTGTCATGACTTTTAGGGGTGTTATCTCCCTTTTTTTAAATTCAGGCTAATTTCCTCAGGCTTGGACCTTTTGATTGGTAACGCTAAACTTAATGAATATTATTTATTAGGAATCAACATAATAAGCCAATTCTTTTGACACATCTACCCTATGATATCAAAATTTCGTGTTGAGCTTCGATTTTCATTAAAAATAATCAAAAAAGAAAATATGATTTGTACGCTGAATTATTTTAATTGTTGTTTTTTTACGAGTTTCGTAAACACTGAAAGTTTTTATATATACCAATATGTTGTAACTTTTGTTCAGGCATTTCCGTGTCTGATACGTTCAGTTTTGACCTTGTTGACCTTTGTTATGTTTAATATTGTATTGCTAAATCATGAAAGTTTGCTCATTTATCAGCCATGGTGGAGAATAAGTTTGAGACCCCACTCTTTTAACGGCAAGGTGGAAATTTTCCGTAACCCCCTTCTCATCTTAATCATTTAACTTTTTACCTCCAATTAAGTTCTCCTCCCAGCCCGATGTTGGACAATGCAATATGCCTAAAGACGTTTTGTCCACAGAATCTACTCTTGTTCCGTCACCACACCATCACAGACCATTTTAATCCAATTGAACCGTCCCCAACACCCTCTTGCTTATTGGGGGGGGGGTAATTGCTGGGGGTTTATTTTCGGGGGGGGGGGGCATTCTTGTTCAGGGGGGATATTGACGGAAGTTAAACGTCTAAAATCCTATTGAGAGTCAAGTTTCTCAAATCACTTTTAATTTCATAGTTTTTAAGCTACAAACGGTGAAAGTTTACCAAACCCAAGGTGCTGTGAGCATTAAATCGAATACATATTATGGCTGCAACAGAATCAGAGTCCTATACCCCGAGAACTCATCACTTGTCAGAGTGTTCAGTCTATTAAGTGCCGTCCAGAGATCACCAAGTCGGAAATAAGGTGGTAATGTCTATTTTTTTTTTTTTTTACTAAGAGTAATCTTTACCGAAACATTACTTCTGCTGTTATTTTATTTAAGTATTATTAAATCCTTTGGCTAAATACTAAGCTGTAAGTTTTCCGTCATACCTTTAATATTAATACACCAGCCCCCTTCTATTACTCACCGATTCAAAATATTGATGCATAGATTCTTGTAGGGATTGTAATTAAGTGCTGATTTTGTAATTTCTAAGTATCTCAATGTCAAATTTTTTTCAGTTGGTAATGTCAAAATATATAAAAAGACTTAGGAAGTATTCCAGAGATAAGCTGTACGTTAATGAACCCATCAAAACTCTAATTAGAAATTAATTAAATATTTTCTGGATGAAGAATGATAAACTGGATAATGCTACAGCGTCAAAATATTAAAAGAGAAACTATTCCTTTGAACATCTAAACATTCAACTGAAAAAGATTAAATTTGAGGAAACTAAGAGAAAAATAATTTAATTCTTAAAAAGAAGAACAAATGTATATTTTGATACAAAAAACCGAGATTTTATTTATTTTAAACAAAGTTGAAGATACTTAATTAAACAGACACTAGAGGGCAACAAACCGTTTAGGACTCTGAACCTGCAAATTGATTTTTGGAAGTGAATTTCGAAAAAAGAGCGAAATAGAGATAAAAGAGAGACATAAATTGATATATCGTACACTGACGTTTGTTCCACATGATTCATGTTACTGATAACTTTTACATAACTGCAAACCTTCAAGAGAACCGCCACTACGACAGCGTATGGCGTTACTTTCATTTATATTACTTTGGATACAAGTAATAATAATCAACGAGTTTGAACATAATTCCAATATAAATAAACTAGATAGTATATCCTAAGAAAAGTCAATATTTTGCGTGCTTTTTCTTGGTGATTGCCTGCTGAAAACAAGGTCAAATCAATAGTGGCAGCCAAAACCGGTTTGAAGCAACAATCTGTGAAAACATATTTCTTTTCCGGGATACTCCTTAAGCTTAAAATACAACTCATCAAACATTTAAATATAAAAAATAAACTAGCCCCCCTCCCCACCGCCAAAAAGACAAATAGAAACATTAAATATTGTTAATGGAAGAATTTTTGTGTGCTATTCACTCCTCATATTTAACAAAAAAAAACAAAAAAACAATTGATTCACCTGCCTAAAAATCTAACTAAACCAACATGTTCAGTCTAAAAACTTAAACAATCTAAGGTCAATCTACCATTAGAACCCACAAATATTAAGCTTTATCATCAAAAGATGTAGAGACCTATTCTTAGAAGTCAGATTCCAGTTTACATTGTCCTAGAATATTCTAGAAAAATCCCAGGGAGACATCTTTAATTTTGGAGGTATTAAGGAGTTTAAGAAGTGCCACTAGACCTCACTGTCACTTGGTAAAATCTAAATCCCATTTGCCAGAATAGGTGAAAATTATAGAAATGTTAAGTTTTTATGGTTATATAATCTGCAGTTAAAAGTAAAAAAAAAACAATGATGTCAGGCTTAGTTAAATATTATTTGAATCAAAGTTAGAACTTACTGATGTTAAAAAAACACTTGGTTTCATTTTTATCCCAATATCTTTTTTTTCATAAAAATTCTCAATTGTCTTAAGTAGACCCAAGAAACAGAAACCAGGGGACCAATTCCTTCTAAAAACCGGTTAGACCAAAACAAGTTATTTTGAAATATCGTGTAGAGATTATCTCACCCTCAGCAACTGAAGGAGTGTCACATATTGGAGGGTGAGGTGCTCCCAAATTTTTCAGCCATTGAGTACAAACAATTGAGTCGCTAAAAAGGTGATGTAAAGCGCTGTTATTTTACTGGCTTGTTTTATATTAGGAAAATGGATTGATCGAAATACATAAGGTAAAGTAAATAGAGGAAGATTGGCCAAAAAAACAAGAAATTTTAATAGCAATATCACCCAAATCAATCGGTAAAAGCGACCTCCCCTAACATTTTCTCTAGTGACACAACGGAACCCATGTGAGCACAGTAATATCTAGGACTGGTATATTGTTATTCTGTTACAAACGAGAAAAAAGATTTTCTTCCATAAATTTTAATTCATAAAATATTTTTATGAACAGTAAAAGAATTTATTTTTCATAAAATCATGATTATTATCATTTCTACTTATCCTTTCATTTCTACCATCATATGATTATTATCATTTTTACTTATCCTCAAAACAGTAAAATCATGAGTTCTTAAGATTGAGCTCTTAATAATTTGTCAACCAAACATAATGCAACTCAAAAATGAAAATACAAGCACAAAACATAGCTTCAACACGCTAAACCAAAACACACCAAACTTCAATGATCCCATGTTACAAAGAGCAATCAAAACAAAACTCCCTCAAAAATGTTCATCCTACACAGACTATTTTTAAACAATGCAAATATACATTTCATATAGTTATGCAAAGAATACTGCATTACAACTTTTATTTTATGTCTAATGTTGCATCTTTCAACATATTTTCTCCTCTATTTCCTAGTGTTGTGTTTGTGATTACTATTAAAAAAACCAACAAAGAGAAAAATCTAAAAAACAAAAACAAACGAGACTGTGGCCAGTGGAGAGAAAAGACATGCAAAACAACGCGGATATTTCGCCTGTATCCAAACAAGGCGTCTTCAGCACGAAAGAAACACAAGAAGAACAGGATAAAAAAAAAACAAGATAAAACTAAAAACTAATAAAACCACCACCAAAAAAAAAATATGTACAATTGGCGCAAACTGATCCACGTAGGGAAAAGATGCTATTATAGTTACTTCAGTGTGGACACCACAGTAACTAAATTTGTCTTTTCTTTTCTCTCCACTGGCCACAGTCTCGTTTGTTTGTTGTTTTTTTTAGATTTTTCTCTTTGTTGGTTTTTCTCATGGCTGGCCAGTTCGGGTTAAATCTTTCATTCGTGATTAATATTGCCAATTGTTGTCTTCTGTGCTTTTTTCTTTAATCTATAATTCAGTTGGAAACACTCAGGATTGACACTTAAGAGACGCAACGTCATCTGGTTTAGACAAAAAACTAAATCTGATTATCAGTTGAAAAATAAGTTCCTCGTTATTACCTCAACTCCGGCAGTACTTAAGTTTGATCATGCATGTCTGAGGAAATGAAGTGAATAGTCCTATCAACAGGGATTATTTGTTTTTAAAAACTGAGACTTAGAGGCTAGAAATTAATCTTGCATATGTTTTAACTTAAAAAAAAAAAAAAACTAATTTTGTCCTCTTTGATTGTGAAGGTTAGAGAAATTGGAAAATAAATATAAAGTTTTTTTTTGCATTTTTAAACTTAAGATAACAAGATAGAAGAACAAGAAAGAAATTTTTTCCTTCTATATTGTAATCAGAACAGTATTTAGACAACATACCACTCTTAATATCGGAAGCTTTAGATGGAGTAATCTTTTCTGTCATACTTGGAATTAGATGTGAGTCAATACAAAGATTCGTCAAATACACTTAAAGTCTCTTATCAGATGTACAATACTAATAACAACACTTGGAATTAGTCCATCCCTTTTACACAGCAGATCAAAAGCAAAAAGTCCCTAGAAATTAGGCAATCTATAATAACTGATGTTGTAAACTGTAAAGCAAAATTTATATTAATAAAGAAAAAGGATGAGGTTCACAAGGCTCAACAGTCCAAATCATTAGAATAATATTCGCTTTCATTTTGTATTATTAAAGAGAGGTAGATATATAAAGGGTAAATAAAACTATTTATAAAATCTAACTATATTTCTATATTGTAAGTACCAAGAAAAATACTTTTCAATTAAAATAGTGGAATAACAGCTATTTGCAGCTTGGAAAATTTTGAGCAATAGAAGATTGATGGTTCAAGAATAGCGTTTTCAATTTCACTCTAGCTATTTATAAGGCCCAATACAAGTTGACAATGATATTTACCCACCCCACCCCCGATTGTGGAATTATATACCCTGAATTGTTGATGGCATAGTTTGGAATCACAAAATTAAGTTCTATTTTGTCAACAGCATTTGAAAAATTGAAATGGTAGGAAAAGGGTTGGAATTGAAAATCAAGTATTTTACAGGTCAGGTTAGATAAAGAGATAATTATTGGCAAAAGGACTATCACAAACACTGGAGAGCCAAATATGCAATTATTGGAAAAAAAAAAATACAAGAGCAAAATAAAGCATGAACAACATATAGTTACCACTGTAACAAAACACAAAAGGTGATGGTCAGAAAATATAAAATACACAGGTCATAAATATAAGTCATAATTATAAAACATTGTAAGCGTCAGAATTTAAAAAGACAAAAAACTGACAAAAAATAAATAAATTTTTAAATTTTTATTTTTGGTAAAGTTATGGGTCATAATTTTATTTCTAAAAAAGGGAATAAAAGTTTTGTTAAATAACGTAAGGTAGAAGAGAGCATGGGAGAATGGATGGGAATAGCTTGGGATACTATACGGGGGTGGCAATTTCTTATGGGTGAGTGGTGGCTAGGAAAGAGATTTTCAGTACAGAGGTTTATTTGTGTTGACTTCCCAAAACAGAGGCACAAATTTTTCCTTCTGGACGGGGCATCAAGTTTTGAAGTCTTAAGAAGGTAGGAATATGGGACCTTGCCTTCTTTATAAATAATCGTCAGGGCTCTTTTTTGAATATTTTAAATTTTGGTTGCTTCAATTGAGAGGCACCAATGCCAGACAGGACAAGCGTACTTGACCAAAGGACATACAAAAGAAATATATCTTTAGTAACTGAGATGGGGGGCAACTAAATTTATTCAGAAGATTCAGAAGAAAAAATGACAAGTTTGCTTCATGGAAGATGTTATTTACATGGGTGTCCCACTTCAAATCAGAAGATATGGTAACACCAGGGAGTTTAAAGGAAGTAGCAAAAACCTCAGGAGGAATAGGAAGAAGAAACAGAGGAGGGGACTTGAGGAAACTGACAGATACTATGGTGGACTAAACAAGGATTAACCGTTATATCAAGAGAAGAAGCCTTGCTTGCAATGTCATGGAGGATACAAATTAGGTTGCTATAAATATTTTTATAGTGTATTACAGGTAATTACTTGGTAAAAAAAAGAAAAAAGAAAAACTGTCTTCCTAATTTAGTAACTGAGATAAATGAGCACTTAAACAAAGTCTAGACCTTACTCATCCATCCAATCAACTAGGACAAAACAATGCATCCAACCCAATAGTCCAAAAATCGCGTCCAAAATAGAGCACATTCAGCATTAATAAGTGTAAGTCATTGTCCCAAAACCAAGCCATAACACCGTACGTGTAGAAAATTGAATATTCCCCAAGGAATCACCATAAATCAATGCTCCTCAGAGGACAACTCATTGCCAATACAGGTTTTAATTCTTATATTTTCTTACCCATGCAAATGATCGCGACTACCTTTGAATCATATAATATAATCCTAAGCAGTATCACCAATTGACTATATATGAACAAAACAATATCCAAAAATATAAAAATATACCCAAAAAATATAAAAAATTTCCGTGACCGCAGCTCAAATAGAACTGAGTCACAGTAAAAACTTTCCATCTATGAAAGTATAACCTTTCAGAGATTTTACCTCCCAAAGCCTTTTCACTTTCAACCCAATTTCTACAAACTAATTTCAAACTATCCTCCATAACCCAGCTCCTGCTTGTGTTGAAACAAACACTAAATTCCAAAATTATAAAGGGAAGAGAGAAAAAAAAAACATCCAACAAGTGACCTCAAAATATCATTAAAAGAATCTTGATAGTTTATTATATAATAAATTCAAAGTTGATCATATTAAATATTAAGCTTTTTAAATTGCCAAGCAAGTTTATTGGTAGAAAAACCTCTTACAATTAACTTATGACTGTTTGACTTCTACTTTTAAAATCTATGTATTTGGTCCAAATTTGTCCATAGTTAAATAGTTGGGGAAAGTACGATGAATATGTTATATTTGAATATATATTACTTTTAAGAAATGAGAAATTAACTATTTTCAAAATTAAAATCAACTGTTTTATTGTATGTTTTAAAAATAAATGTAATATTAGGTGTAACATTAATGTCCAAGTCTAGAAAATGATCATAATTGTCTTTGCTATTACTACATTCCAGATGTAACCCTGGTGGGTACATCTTACTCAAAATCTATAAATATTTTGAAATATTTATCTTCTGTAGGTCATCTAAATATCTTTCATTATATGAAAGCAAATATTTTATATTACATGGGTTCTTTTTATCGATCATAAATTTATTCTAAATACCTTAAAACAGGTCCACTATAAATGAACTAGCATTACCCCCTATAGGAATAACACATCTCTGCAACTAGTAGGTTGTCAACAAATTTCTACCTGTCTTGGTAACCCATTGCAAGGCTGTTGATCATGACAGGAAACAGCAGGGGGGGGGGCCGATAAGTTGATATGTGTGACTACCATTATGAAGCCACATGAGGGTGGAGTAGTACTTTATATATTTGACTGCCTGTGATCTCTTTGATAAAAATAAGGAAACTAGCTTGACTAAAAGTGTTTCAGTCTGGAATTCTATGATAAATTTTTCTATCAAGATATTATGGTTAACCAGGTCAAAAGCCTTTAGTAGGTCAACATAAATTAGGTTTAGACAGGTGTTTGGTCTTTCAAGTAGTCTCCCCATGGAGTCAACAAGGTGGATAAGGTAATGTGAGGTTGATGTAGATTTAAAATTTCCAAACTGTCTAGGATCAACAAGGGAATGAGCTAATTTCTTGAGCCAGTCAGCAAGAAAGCTTTCATATAATTTCGAAAAAATAGAAGTCAAAGAGATAAGACAAATACCATCAAGATAAAATAAAAGTTCAAAATAGGGATAAAATCCTTTTTAATAGACAGTGTATAATAAATTTCACAAAAAATACCAGATATTTTTACTACTGATGACGGTCACTGTATATGTGACCAAAATATCTGGTATTTTTTGTAAAATTTATTATACACTGTCTATTAAAAAGGATTTTATCCCTATTTTGAAGTTTTATTTTATTGTCATGGAAAGGCAGTGTGGTCTCCAAAATTATCTACAAACACCATCAAAGCCAGGCTTACCATTGTTCTTTTTTATTGGAGTTATGAAACCTTGTTTCCAAGCAGAGGGAACAGTCCAAATTGAGTGCATTGATTGAAAAGAATAGAAAAGAGCTTTCAGAGGTAATCACTAAAAAGCTTTAATACATAGGACAGGAATATCCAATGGGCAATCTTTTTTACCACAACAACTAGGGAAAGCAAGGGGGGTTGAAACGCTAGGAGTTTCTCAAGAGAGAGGACAAAGACTTTGGGCAATAGAAGCAAGGAACTTGTTCAGAATACTTGCTGTTGTCTTTGGAGGTTCCTCTAAAGTAAAGTTTAGTGGCTCAGGTCTCTTGATGGCAAGTATTTTGATTTGGGAATACAAATTTTTGGGTTTATCCTGGCATAGGTCTTTAACTTTATTTTTACCAAAATATCGGGCAAATTTTCTAATTTGTTTTTTTTTAAGTATTTTCTTCATTTATTTACTATCACACGTTCAACTCTTTTAATCAAATTATATTTTTTATGCAATAACATCTTAATATTATAATGTATACATTATATATCCCTACAGAATATTGTTAACTTTTTTTCAGGAAAATGTGCCATATAATTTTAATTCTATTTTTTGTGGAAAGTAAGGATTTTCTCATAAAAATTATTTAGATCATTAATGTTGGACCAAAATTCCTTAGACAACCAAGTGCCAACTGAAAAAAGACCAGAATCACTGAGGGAATGGTAGGATCTGCTTGTGGTTATTAACAAGTGTAAGCAAGCCAAGGAAGGGGATAAAAAGAGACAGCAATGGTAACTACCACCTAATAGAAGCAGGGCTGGGGGATGTTTGTAAAACTTATTCATATGAGAACAAATGACATCAATGGACATATTTCCTCTTGTTTTCAGAATTTTAAGTGATTGTTTAATATTAAGACAGGTACAAATAGAGTCTATCTTGAGATCATTTGCACCACCTAGTAAAAAAAATACTAGCATTTGGATAAAAAAGTCAGTATTAGTCTGGAATTGCTGTATAAATGTATGTTTTTGATCAATATTTTGGTTTTGGGAATAATAAAAAACTGCTGCTACTTTTATATTAAAAGGATGCAGAAGAACCGTTGGTCTTAGACTAAGCCAAAGGATTCCATCATACTTGGAGAGGTTAGGAGTGGAAATGAGTTTTTGGTGAAGGTTATTTTGAGCAAAGAAGAGAATACCATCCCTTTTTTCCCCAGAGTGTTGTTGGAAGGGCAAATCTTTATGAACTGGGAGTAATTATTTATTTTAGGGACCTCAGGGATTTGTGCCTGAACTTCTGTTACAGCTATGACCTTAATAAGCTAAGATACCCTTCAGTTCAATCAGTTTTTCAAAGTTTAGACTCTTGGCATTGTCAAAGAGAGGCGCCACATCATTTATACGTGGGTCACTCTTGTCTGATAATATTTGGGAGGGATATAAGATGTTGGCATTTTTAAGGGGCTCAACTTGGGCAAGTTGAAATAGTAGGTAACAGACGTCTTCCCTGAGTTGACTTCAGGAACTGAGGTACCAAAAATACTTCAGTTGTCACAGACCTCTGAATCTAGAATGCAAATTGAGTTCATCTTCAAATTGTCAGTGAGCTCTGGATCTGGAATATTAATTGAGTTTACATTTAAATTTTAACTGACCTCTGAAACTAGGTCACCATTTAAATACATTTTTGAATTGATACTTGCTTCATTAATATTCATGTATTTGGGGTTATTTTTGCTTCTGAATTGAATTGTGTTTAGTTTTAATGTATCAATTTTTTAATTTGTAATCAGAGACTCAATTGTGTTCTTAATTATATTCACCCTAAGATCAATGAAAGTAGAAATGTTTTCGGTTATGAACTGGAGTGTTTTCTTGAGGACTAAGAGGGAGGGGAGGGAGTAGCCAAACAGAGAGCTGGATTCAAAATTTCCACAAGGAATATTTTTGGTCTGGCCGGAGGCAGCAATAAAGGGCTTACAATAAGATCCCAAAATAGCACTAAATAGATCTTCTGTCTGGCAGGAAGCATAATTAGTAGCTAACATAAGTGGATAATTCTGTCTGGGCACTGGCATCTTTAGTTCCTAGTAGAAAATCAGTCTAGCAATACTGGTTAAAACTGGTAAAATACACCATTTGTGAATACACCACCATAACACACCATAAAGTGAATACACCATTTGATGCCTTTTTTTATGCTGATTACAAATATAATAATCATTTATATTGAAAATGAATTTCAGCCCCCCCCTATATATGCCAATTCAGGGTTAGGTTGTAGAAATATATACCCTGAATTGGTATATATAGGGGGGGGCTGAAATTCATTTCCAATAGAAATGATGGTAAAGTTCTACCAAATCATATTATTGAGTTAGGCATAAAGTGAATACACCATTTGATGCCTTTTTTATGCTGATTACAAATATAATAATCATTTCTATCGGAAATGATACTGGTAGGGGACTAGTCTGACACATGCTTTGGGATGCAATGATAGCTTTACCATCCCTTTGGCAAGGTGGGGCAAATGGGGACAACCTGATATCATCTAAAATTTCTTTTAAGGAAGAATTTGACAACCATTGTCATGGGTGGGTATCACTAGCTTCCAAAGAAGTAGGGGTGGTTTATTCTTGATTTTTGGTGTTTTGTTTCAAGGAACAATCTAAACATAACCTGTTGTTATTCCACTGGGACTGTTCTAGCCCTGTAAATTGCTCATGAATGGACAAGTTACATGCACTACAAGCTAGGCCATTGATTGTTGATCTTAATCAATACTCAGGACACACTCTCTTAGTCATTTGGTTGATTAATATAAAATGTTTAGAATTTTAATTAACCTGATGTCTGCTCACAAAAACCACAAATTAGGTCACAGTTAATCAGCTTGGTTGCTGAATGAACTGAGTTTAATTTGGAAAGGTATAAACCAAATAGTCAGCCCCCCCCCCCTATATATACCTAACCCAGCCTAACCTAACCCTGAATTGGCATTTTTTGGGGGGGGGGGGCTCAAATTCATTTCTGAAAGAAATGCTTATTATATTTTTAATAAGCATAAAAAAGGCATCAAATGGTGTGTTTACTTTTGTCTTAAATCAATAATATGATTTGTTAGAACTTTACCAAAATGATTACTATATTTGTAATCAGCATAAAAAAAGGCATCAAGTGGTAGGCTATATTCACTTTATGCATAAGTCAATAGCCTAATATGATTTGGTAGAACTTTACCGGATTCCTTACTAGAAATTTAATTTTTCCTAACCTAACCCCTGGTCAATATCTATGAAATCATATTATTGAGTTAGGAATAAATATAATACACTATTTTTGGCCTTTTTTATGCTTATTATGACTATAATGAGCATTTATATTGGAATTTTTTTTCATATCCCCCCCCCTATATAGGCGCTAACGAACCCGGAATTGACATATAGAGGGGGGGGGGGCTGAAACTCATTTCCAATAGAAATGCTTAGGGTAAGACACCCAGTATTTGGACACTTTAATCACTTTGAAAACTTTTTGACATTTAAACTACTCTAATTACTGTATTATACCACCTAGAAACTTAATTTTTGTATAAAAAAATTTCTGAAGAATTTCTGAACAAGTAGGTTACTAATTCAAATAGTTTCACTTGTACAGCACCTTCTATTTTTGAATTTACTAACAAGTGAAAATTCTGCCTGAACTCGGACATACAAACGGCTCATTGTAAATAGTGATTAAAATAGTATAAAAGATTATGTCTAAGAATAGGCAGGTGGCTGACTACTGGGTGTCTTACCCTATTATATTTGTAATCAGCATAAAAAAAGGCATCGAATAGTGTATTCACTTTTGTCCTAACTCAATAATATGATTTCATAGATATTGACCCGAAAGTTTGCCTCCCTAACTTTTGAGGTATTAATCAAAAGATCCCCAAGAAATGCTTATCACTTAATAGAAACTCTAATTGGTGAAAACCTGTGGCACACATATGATGAACAATGCTTCACAATTATATGGCCACTAACATTCTTATCAATACTTTTAGATCAAGGCTACAATCTTGTAAAAACAAACAATTTACTCCTCGCCCTCTCCAAAAATAACATTAATCAAAACCAAATTGAATTATCATCTGGTCTAGTAACCTACTATTTATATGAACAAGATTACCAAGAATTAAGAAAAATAATCCTTGGCCTCTATAAAAATGATGAAAACTTTGGTTCAAAAATACTGCCAGGCATAGACCTAGTAGCTTTTGAAAAAAAAATTAAAAGTTCAAGTTTTTTATTTTATCACATGCAAATAACCATTAAAATAACATGCATTAACCTAAGAAATGCCACACTAGAACAGCTATGCAGAAAAAATATACGCCAATATAGCCTAGGCCTATGAGAAAATCTGGAATTACAAACTCTTTGGGAAACCTGAACCTCCCAACCAAACTAAAAAAGTATCTAATATACAAACATGACAATCCTGAGAAGAACAAAAAAATTTTTGAATTAAAATTCATGACCCCAAACATACTAATGTCAGAAAATGAAATGTCAACACCTTTGGAAAATCCTATAGTCCAGCTACAGTGAACCAAATCCCAAAGGTCAAACCAATTAACAAAAAGTAAAATCCTGTAAATGTAAATTATTTAACAAATAGAACTCCCACCATGCGATCTAATACCAATAAAGAACTTACTGTGCGACTATAATAATATGAAATGTCAAACTTCTTCTTCTAATTCACAGCAGACTAAATCATTTCAGCAATAGCATATGTACTCCTCAACAGTCATTCTTAAAATGGCGTTAATTTAAACAAAGAAATTCCGTTTCTAAACTCAAAGCCAATCAAAATAAAGAAAATTTAATCTTGCAAAATACGTTTAGACTATAATTTTAAACAAAACCAAATAGAAACAAAAATAATTTAAACCATTAAAAACCTTAAGAATCTATAAACAAAAAAAAAGAATATCATATTTATTTAAATAAAAATAATAAAATTCAGTATGAATGATCCTTTAAAAACGGCAGATTTTTCAAAACTATGCTGCATGATATTAAAACATTTGGAACAAAATAGTTAATTTGGTTTGTATGAATATAAGCAAACAATTCAACTATACCAAATAACATCCTACAGCTACCAGAGAGTTGTTAAAATTTTCTAAATCAATATTATGATTTTTTAAATCCAGGATAATTGTGTCTAACCTATAAAGTAGGCTTATCTCTAGTGTTCAAGACATATGGGCTGTGTCCGAAAGTTGTTTTATCTTGGATAAATCGCTGGATTTTTGTTGGATTTTTCATTCGGACTAGGATAATTGGCTGGATAATCTAGCGACTTCAGCTAACCAAAAATCCAGTGAAAATGTAGGATTTTTGACCTGAATTTTCAGAAGAAAAGAAATTATTATATGACATTGAAACTTAAAAGTATCTACAAACTACCAAATCAAAATGGACAGAAAGAACCATGCTTGTGAGTATAGAAAATCAAAGTGAATATAGGAAATTTGAGAAATGAACTAAAAGTCTTCACTTCCTCTTATTTCGTTTAATTACAATCTTGTAAAATAGCCTACCCTCTTCTGAACTAGGTTACAGACATTGGTGTATTTGTAGTTTACAACATAGTTTAGCTAGGATGAAAGTGAATGCATCAATTAAATGCCTTTTCTTATGCTCTTATATAGTTCAATAATTGTTTCTGGGACAAATTCCATTTTGAGCCCTCAATGAGACATCAAAAGGCAACAGTTCATAGTTGCCAAAAGGATAAGATCCTAGTTTAGCCACTTTTTCCTGTCTTGGACAGTGGTTAGGTTAGGAAACGTTTTCAGTAATGAATTTGTCTTCTTAATGAATTATGTCTTAGAAATTTTCCTACTTGACCTAGGGTAAAAGACCAGTATCTGGATGAGCAAAATTACGTAAAACTAAAACCCTCACATCTTGTTACCAAAGATAAATTGAGAAGAATTGTATATACCAATGAATAGCCATTAATCTTAGATATGCATCGATAAGACTATTACTAATATTATTATAGATCAAATGCTTAAAATTATTAGTTTATGTACTTACCTCCGAGAACCTCTTTTCAGAAATACAAGTTATCCTATTTTTATGTATATGTTCTTTTAGTGTTTTAGGTTTTTTTACATATTAACAGAAAGCTGATTGTCTGCTAATTCTAAAAATATAACTTTTATTTCTTTATATTGGCTCTATAAATCACAAATATTATATATAATTTTTCCTTTTCAATTGCATGTCAAAGCAGACCACATTTCAAAATATGACAACAAATATCTCCCACCAGGTTGAACCAAGAAGGTGGTTACGTCTTTCCACCCCCTGAGCGGGTGGCTGACAATAGCGCCCTAAAGACCTGTTTTGTAACTGTAATGTAATTAGTACAGCTATGGAAAGCACAGGACATGTTTCTTAAAGAAGATTAAATAAAAAAAAAACAAGTTTTTTAAACTGAAAGTAAGGAGAGACATTAAAACAAACAGAAATTATACCGTATATGAACTGTCCCCTCCTCAACGGCTCGCTCTTTACGCTAAAGTTTTTTATTGTTTTAAAAAATAAAGTTGTGAGACAGTCAAACTTTAGCGTAAAGAGCGAGGCGTTGAGGAGGGGACAGTCCCTTTCATATACGGAATAATTTCTGTTCGTTTTAAGTTTTAATGTCACTCCTTACTTTCAGTTTAAAAAACTTGATTTTTTTTTATTTAATTTTTGAACGTTTTTGAATAAATGCAGTTTTTGATCTTGGCTCACCGTACATGAATAATTAAAACAAAATTTCAGTTAAATGGCTTTCTCGAAACTTGTTTAATTTTATTTACGAACGTTTTTATTAGTAATAAATATACGTAACTTATGAATTAACTTAGGTAAAGAACTTCTATATTCATATATTTTTAATTTGTTTATTAGGGGGTTTGCCCCCTAGTCAATACCTTGCTTTTTAAGCATAAGTTCGAATTTTGTTCCAATTCTTTAAAAATGACCGCTTAATCACAAAGGCCATTAATTAGAATAAATAGCTCTTATGAAAGTACTAAAAAATCTTTGGCTTAAAGAGCAAGGTATTGACTACGGGGTGAACCCAATCATATATGTAATATTTTCTGTTCGTTTGAAGTTTCGACGTTGCTGCTATTGCAGTTGAAATACTTGTTTTTTTATATTAAATTTCTGATCTTTTTTTTAATAATGCTGGGAAGTCCGGCGTCCCCTTCATAGCAATGTCCCTTCCCCCATGAAAAATTCCTTCATGGAAAGATCCTCCCACATAACCCCCCACCCCCCCCCCCCCCCAACCAGGAAAAAAATCCCCTGAAAACGTCTGTATACTTCCAAATAACCAATACTATATGTTAACATTGGGTAAAGTTCATAACTTTCAGCCCTTCCCCCGGGAATTTTGGGGGATTAAGTCATCCTAAGACATACTTATTATATTTTCGAACATGCTGAACAAAATGGCTATCTCAAAATTTTGATCAGGTGTTTTTGGGAAAAAAATGAGCGTGGGAGGGGGCCTAGTTGCCCTCCATTTTTTTAGTCACTTAAAAAGGGCACTAGAACTTTTAATTTTCCTCTGGATAAAAATGATATTAAATTAGTAAAAAACGAACAGAAATTGTTCTGTATATGAGTGGTGCTGATTCCTTCTCAATACTTTGCTCTTTGCGCTAAAGTTAAGCTTTTTGTCTCAATTCCTCAAGAACAGCTCCTGAAACTCCAAAGTCATTTAACTAGAATAAGAAGTATATTTTGTAAGTTCTGAAGTATGTTAGCGTCAAGAGCAAGGTAATGAGGAGGGGGTAACCCGCCTAAAATATGGGATAATTTATGTTGCAGTTATTGTAGGTTGCCTTGGAGCTTGATTGCAGCTATTGCTGCAACTATGATTAGCCTAATTTTTCTGTGATATGTGAGGCTAATAATAACTAATCATTGGCTTAATACTGGCTTTACTTTATGTATAGAGAGTATTTTATTATATGCTTAGTAAATAATATAAGATAAAATTTATTCATAATCAATTAATCATACAAGAAAATACATTAACATAGTTTTGTACAATACATTAACAATACTAAACATAGTTTTGGTTAGAGGTTCAATTTCTTCACCCAAGATAAAACAACTAGCCTATATGAGGGACTGAGCTTAGTCTAAGTCCATAATCTAGGCAATCCACTTTACACAATAAAGCTCTTGGGAGAATACATCAATCATAAAATATTTACACAGTTAAATCTCATCATAAACATGATCACACATAAAAATAAACCATTTTTAATAAAACAAATTTACATGTAATCGAAATACACATATATGTTTTATTCAGAAAAGATTGCAAGAAAAGATGCAAGAAAAGATTTGAAAAGTAATCAGATGATTTGAAAAGCAATCCGAATTTTTTTTTTTTCAAATAAAAATAATTACATTTAACAAAAAGATAATAATATAAAAAGATAATTTTTCAGACGGAATCGTCTACAAAAACATTTCCTGGGAGATTTTCAGCAATGATTGAATTTTCTGGGAGTAATTTGTGAACTTAAATCTTGGGATCACATACAAAAATAAACCATTTATAATCAAAAAATTACATGTAATCCAAATACACATACATGTTGCAGTGGGCGCTACAAGAAAAGGGATTAAACAAAAACCAATCCTGGTATTTTTCAAGTTGATGTAAATTGTAAATCTATTTGTGTAAAAATAAGTCCAAACTTTCTTGATAGGAAAATGGAAAAATTCATGACGAAAATATACTGAAAAAAAGAAAATAAATTTACAAACGATATGAGGATTGTTGGGAAATGTCCAGATTATTTCTTTGCCAAATTTTTTAAAAAAACATATTTTTAAAATTTTTTATTAATCGTAAAATTTAAATAAACTGCTAAATAAAAAAAAAATAAATAAATAAAAAATTATTTACAGGAAGCTTTAATATTTTAGCCAATTTACGTTATATAGTAGGAAAAACCAGCAAAGAAAATCTTAATGCAGTATTTTTTTCCCTTTTTTTGATAAAAAAAAACTTGGGCAAAAAGTCCTTTAAAATAAAATTAAACAACTCCATGCTAGGACAATGCGACAAGGGCGCTAATAACTGACCAAATGGACAAATTTATTTTTAAAATGAGTGAAAAACATAAAAAAGGCACAGAGGAGGGTTCCCCCTTTCCTCTGGGTCTGCTAGTGTGCAATATTCAGTATAAAAAAAAGTTAAAAAGAAAACCTTCAGTCAAAGCCAATAAACAGTGATCTTAAAAAGTAAAAATATGGAGGAATAAAAAAAAAGATAAGAAAAAAAGTTTAGCTATTGGTTTGGATGTGGATTTAATTGGGAAGATTATGAATAGTGAAACAAAGGGCAAAGTAAAAATCTGTTTCCAATGTCCTTACAAGTTGAAGAAAAGGCTTGCGGTACGTATCCGAAAGCGTCTTGGGTATGCAACAGTAATGCATGTGTTTATCACATTCAAGATTGCTGCACGATACCCAAAAACTGCGCTTTGCACCTTGACCGTATATTTCTTTGCAAAAAATGCAAATCCACTGGTCATCTTCACCGTTAGCCTTTTGCCGCTTGTTTTTTTCGTGGTTTTATTGTAACCACCTCAAACAAGAAGATTGCATTAAACAGGAGTCAGGTGGACAACTTCTTTTCCGGGAAGGCCTTCCATTGTCAGTGGCCTCTACACTTGTACCAGATAAAAACTTTTCAATTGGACCATTGACAGAAAGAGAAGGGGAGCTGGGCATAGCTGCAGAGCACCATAGGCATAGCTGTAATGTGGTTGCACCATGGTCCTCAGAATAGAATTTACTTCCCTCCTTGCTTTGCTTATTTCAGCTAGCAAACATGTTGCCTGACTGCCGCTATTCTCTGTGGTGTTGGGTACAATGTCTGGTAAAGCAGTGACCATGGAACTGGTGTTATGAAGAGACTTTTATGCATCTTGCCAATATGAAAAAGTAGTATATGCTCTCTATTTCCCTTCCACCTTATAGAATTCCTCTGTCCCATATACTCATTGATGTCATCGGGCTCAATATGCTCATCTACATAAGTTAAAAAACTATTTTTTATCGAAGGAGGAGAATTTTCTACTGGGAGAGGACTGTGTGTTGCTGGAGAAGGTCTGGGAGATGAAAAGGATGCTGTGGATGTAGTCGGGATGGGAGTAGATGATTCGAGGGGTTCAATATTACTTAATAATGACCCTGAGGAAGGTAATTGGGTGAGATTCAACCCCGAAGTTGATGGAACAGGAAGAGGCACTGGGGTCAAAATTAAGGGGGGTGAAGCTGAGAGTGAATGGTCATTTTCTAGAGAAATAGAGGATCCCTTTGAACACATTTTATAAGGTTGATACTGTCTGCATCGAATGAACAGAACCCAGTTGCATAAAACGCATTTTTGCCCGTAATGTCTCTCACTATTTTTCAAATTATCCTTGGTAGATGAGCCGCGAAATTAGTTTTTTTTATTTCTCTTGGACGGTCACAGACTGTTTCCAATAGTGCAACCCCATTCTCGTCACAAATACCAGCCTTATATTCACTAATATGGTGTTTCCATGCCCCTTTCAAGGGGCCAAAAATACCAACGTCAGCTGGTTGTGATATATGGGTTACATTTGGAAAGAAGTACAGCAGTTCAATTTTTTTCTCTAAACAGAATCCGGACAATTCATGATTTATATGGTACGTGTGTCCATCAAAATTTACGACGACTTTGTCATTGTTTAGGCCCTTTTCTAGTAACAATGGCACAAACATATCTCTGATATACCGAGTATATCCGTAGTAAGGCTGAGGCCTGTATCCAACCTGAGTCGGGAAAGTCTACGGCCAACTGTTGCTGAACAGAGTTTGCTAAAGCAAGGTTTTTTGTTTTGCCTTTAAAAAGACTGAGGGGTCGTGGATACTCCCCCTTTGCATTAAAACAATGGAGGAGTGTGACCCCACTTTTTTTGTTATTTGCCTGAAGGAAGACAACTTGGCTACTTTTTTTAGGCAAGTACTCTGGTTTTTTTGGCGGCATCGGGGTTAAAATATAGCATGGTTTCGTCTAAGTTAAACCACAGACTCGGGTTATCAAACACTTCTCGGGGAAGTACACCTTCCAATTGCAATTTGGCATTTGCATGCCAATTCCTTAAATTTGACTCGCTCACAGTGGTTGCACCAGCATGAATCATTTCGACGGCTCTTTTGGAAATAGTCTGGCTGTGCCTTTTCTTGAACCACCAAGCCCACATTCTGCTTGGGATTCCGCAATTTGAAAATCTGGGTGATACATCGTTACCGGCCATACTAGCAATCCAAGCGGCAGTCTTCCATAAGTTTAGTGTAGTTATTGGGAACCTCCTTACCTGGCTTGAATGAATGAAGTTTATAAGAGCTTCTTCGATTTCTGCTCCCAGTGCTGGATGAGGCCCTGTGTTTTGAGCCTCCCGGGGTGCCAGGCAATAAGCATCATATAATGTTGATTTGGGGATCCCGTATTTGATGGATGTTGCTTTAATAGTTTGGTCTTGGTGTATCTCCGGCACGGTTTGCTCCTTTTGTAAAGGATTCATACTGAAAAAAAAGAAAAGAATAAATTTCTGCTATAAAGACCAAACTGAAACGAAAAAAGACACTGTCTTTACGTTAATTAGATAAATTTTGTGCAGTAATGGTGATTTTATACTAAATTGTATATCCTTTTACAGTAGCATAATGGTATGACATTCAGAGTTTTGGAAAGAAGCGTGTCCATCACATACTCTCAACTGAGACATCAGTTCTTTTGTAGGGATGGGACAGGTTTGCCAGATTTTTTTACCTATGGGCAGGGCTTTGAGGCTTTTTTGACCCAGTAAGTAATTTGCGTAGTGTTTTCTAGACACCCTCCTCCAGCTCTACAAATAAATTTTGCACTACATTGCTTACCCTTTAGTTTATAATGCAGGGTTTTTAAAAAGCCTGCAATGGGAACGAGAAAACTGCTTATTATATTTGAGTGATTTTTTTTCACATCACGGACCGCTAAAATCTCAGTTTGAAAAATGGTTTGTTTTCTGTTTATGAACAGTTAGTTTAATAAACAATGTTGTCGACCGGAAACAATTTAGATTCCAAGGTTGTGTTACTTGTGACTGGAAATGGCCTATACATTGATTTTTCGTCAGACACGCGTCTAGACATGGTATTTTAGCTAGATACTCATGTTAGCGCAATTTGATAGTAACCAAAGCTCTAATAAAAATAAGTTTTGATTACATAAAAGATCTAGTTTTATGTCAATGCTAATATATAAAAGTCATTAAGTTTAAGGTTACATGTCGAAAATAATGATCCTCATAAAATTTGTTTGATTTACTGGAAAAGGGAAAATATCACTAAGTACATAAGATTAATGAAAAAAAACACATCACATTCAGCACATCAGAGAACCTTGATTGGGGAATTTCAAGTTCTCATCTACCATAATACCAAATTTTGCATTATTTTTCTTGACTTTTTGAGAAGACAATTTATAAGAGTATTTATTCGTTTTTATTTTTATCCCAGAGCCTATCGCAATAAACCACTGGTCTTAGAAAATCAAGAGAAGGCTCATCTGAATAGAAAACAAAAGTTCTAGCGTCCTTCTAGGTATGCCTAGCTTAGGCAAAAAGATTGTGCCTCAGTAAAGTGGTGTTTTCTGTCTTTTTTTTGCACCGAACTACACATTTGTCACAAAAAGGGAAAAGGTGATAACAATTGAAAATTCTGAGGAAGCCAATAGATTTAAAATGATTGACAAATCATATAATAAGATTTCTTGTTTCCGGTTACGTATTTACTTAGCGTATAAACTTAGCCCATAACTTATAAACTTATGTAGCTATGAACTTAGACCGATGAATCGAATAGGCCTAGTCCAGTCAACAATTATTCAAGATTAAACACTTGATATTATTTGTTTATTAATATACTAATAAACTTACTGAGAGAATTGCGTGTCTTACACGGAACAGTACCGGGTCTTTAAAGTTTCAATGTCACTCTTTAATTAAAAAAAAAAGGGAATAGATAGATTTATCAGACATCCTAATAACAAGCGTATTTTTGCGAAGGTCGTGAGCAAAGGCAATTTAAGGTCAATATAGTAAACAGACTAGGGGCAGAGGAACGCTCAATGGAAGCAAGAGCAAATTTCCAATGACAAAGACTTGAGTTGACGACTTAGAGAAGCTGGGGGAATAAGCCAGATGGTGCACTAACAAGCTTATATAAATGTACATTTTCCTGGGTAGATGGCCAAATCTATCAACCAAATGAAGGGGAGGCGATAAAGTCAACCAACATTTACAAAAAATGCTAGGCACATGTGACCTGGCGGTCTGTACATGGCCTTACCATACCACGTGTCCCTTATCTGAGCAGGGACAGTAATTCAGGATTATTTCCATCCTTACCAAATTTTAAATTTTTCATTTGTTTTTTTTTTTTTTTTGCTTATATTTTAGTCGGGGGGAGGGAGCTGAATTTTATTATTACGTGGGTAACACGAAAGCTAGTGACGGTCTTGTTTGGTGTATGCACAAAAGGCAGATGTGACCTGTGCGTCCGCACAGGTCTTTGTACCACCAAGGGCCCCGTATTTAAGCAGGGCCATTAATTTTTGAAAATGTCGTCACTAAAAACCTCAATAATATGTATTTGAGTAAAGAGCTATAAATTAGTTTCGAGCCCCTGATACTCCCTATTATTTGCCTCCCTCTTTATGCCAATAAGACTGACATAGAACTGCCAATAAGAACAACTAGTTGTTCCGCAATCTGATTGAAGCAAAGAAAAGACAAAATAACTTAAGTTATATCTAGATATAATTAATTATCGTACCTCAAACAAGTTGTCTGCCTCCTGAACTTCCAGGACTTGTCTCTCTCCTTGCTCTGCCTAGAGTCTTGTCTTGCTCCTCAAATGTCAAAGAAAAGGTTAATCTTTAAATTACCTTAAATTACCTTAAATCGCATCTTCTAGCGACTAAGGTTGCAGGAACCTGTAGATGTCGCCAGGTAGTATTGACAGGAGTTCGTTGCACAATTCATTAGTGGATCATCACATCCTACACGTATACAGGACAGTTGAATATCACATACTAATAGACCCTGGTGGTGGATGCAGGCTCATCCCACTGCGTCCTCCATGGCTTGTTCCTCCAGTCATGGTCAACGCCAGTCTTGAAGCTGTTAACTGAAGCTGCGGAAACAGTTGAATCGCTCAGTGAATTCCACAACGGAACAACACGATTGGTGAAGAAGTTGTATTTCTCACGCTTTCTGCTGAATCTTTGGCGGAGTTTTATGGGGTTACCTCGCGCTCTGCTAGACTGGTCCTGTTCGAGAATGGGCTTGATAACACTGCTATTCATCAACTTATATGCCAAAATTACGTCCCCCCTTTTTCTACGGTAGGTCAGAGTTTGCAAATCAAGCTTTTCTAGGCGTTGCTCATATGGGATTTGTTGGTTGGCAAATGGGAGCCTAGTAGCTCTTCTCTGGACTTTTTCAAGCAACTCTGCATCGCATTTGAAGTGGGGGTTTGCAACTGCCATCCCAAACTCAAGATGAGGGCGGACAAGGGCTGTGTAAAGCTTCTTAATGACCCTGGGGTGGCGACTAGTCACTGATCGCTTGATTAGGCCTAGGATCTTATTTGCCTTTGCGGCTTGAGTTCGGCAGTGACTATGGAACTTCAGCTTATTATCTATGATTACCCCGAGATCACGTTCTTCCTCTGCGCTTTGGATGGGTGTTATAGCACCAGTAGAGTCCAACATATGGTAGCTATGGCAAGGGTTGTTCAGTCCAAGATGTAAAACTTTACATTTGCTTGGGTTAAACTCTAGTGTCCAAGTTGAGGCCCATTGGCAGAGGTTTGTTAAGTCTTGTTGCAGGGCATTGCAGTCTTCGTCAGAAGCGGCAGGTCCAAAGAGTTTGGAATCGTCTGCATATAGTTCCAGCAGATTCTGGACAACCTCAGGAGCATCATTAATGTAGAGGTTGAATAAAGTCGGGCCCAACTTAGTTCCCTGTGGCACACCACTTCTGACATTTACTGGTGCCGAGTACACGAGGTTTCCGTTGTGGTCGTAGACTGCAGCAATCTGGATTCTATCAGACAGAAAGCTATGGATCCACTGGGCTACGTCTACATCAATGTGATATGCTGACAGTTTAATCATCAGGTACCGGTGGGACATTTTATCGAAGGCTTTTGCCTGGTCCAGTAGGAACACGTCTACAGGGGATCCCGATTCGATAACCTCAGTGATTGATTCATAAGCTTGGATCAGGTTCGTTTCAATGGACATTCCTTTTCTAAAGCCATGTTGGCCGCTGTAAAGGAGACCATTCCTTGTCATGTGAGCTATGACGGCATCATTGACAATTCCTTCAATCAGCTTAGCAACGACTGAGGTAAGGCTTATGGGCCGGTAGTTCTCTGGCTGGCTTCTGGAACCTTTCTTAAATATTGGAGTTATTGTTGCTGTACGCCAATCAGGTGGTAGTTTCTTTGTCTTCAAAGACAGATTATACAAGGAGCATAGCGGTTCGGTGACTATATCAGAGATTTCTTTGAGCAGCCTGGGATGGATGCCGTCTGGTCCTTTGGCTTTGTTAGGGTCCAGCTTTGATAGTCTTTTCTTAACCTCTTCAGTCGTGATGATGAGTTTCGGCATAAGATGTTCGATATGTCTGGGGTCAGGACATGAGGGTTCAGCTGATGAGTCTGAGGAGAAGTTCGAAGCGAAGGTAGTGTTAAGCAAGTTTGCTATAGCTTCTGGGTCTTCCAACTTTTTCCCTTCAGCGTTGAATAAGAATGGTATTGATTGCCTGTTCTTATCTTTCTTGGACACATACCTCCAAAATCGTTTAGGGTTTTCCTTTATACTAAAGGCTATCTTCTCCTCATATTCTGCCATAAAATGCCTAGTTAGATGTCTCAACTTATTCCTGGCTCTGGCATAATGCTCCCAGTGTCGTGTGCATACACACTTCTTGTACTTCGAAAGAGCCTTTTTCTTCCTGTTCATGGCTCTTTTAATGGGTCGATCTATGTGAGGCAGTGTTCTAGGTGCCTTGACAAAAGACGTTGAAGTACAAAGCTGCTCAACATGGAGGACGGCGTTCTTGAAATTTAGCCAGGCTTGCTCTATATCATCACTGTTAGTCACTTGATCCCATGCAACCGCCTGTAGTATTTCCCTGATCCTGCTGTAGTCGGTATACGTTCGTTTGGTGCAGTTGTTTGGTGGTTGACTTATTAGCAAGTCATGGGAAATACAGAGGTGATCGCTAGCGCCAATGGGGGGCAGGTAATCAGTATTCACTAGCAGTCCTGGGTTGTTAGTGATTGTCAAGTCTAGTAGAGATGGTATCTGGTTGTTTTTGTAACGGGTTGGCTGATCAATTAATTGGTACAGATTATTGTTGCCTAAATATTCCACAAACGGGTTAGTTGCAGTTGAACTTTGATGGTAACCTGCTCCATCCACCCACAAAATATCAGGCATATTTAGATCTCCAATTAAAATAAAATCTTGGTTACAATGCTTAGATGCATGATCAGCTAATTGAGTAAGAGCCCCATAAGAGGCAGCGGCATCTGGGCTGCTTGGGCTTCTATAAACGCATCCTATTAGAAGTGGGTTCCCCCCAATAACAATATTAACAAAAACACTATCAACCCATGGGGAATAATCATGATTCAAAGTCAAATCTCTGACCTGTAATACATCCTTCACATAAACAGCAACGCCTCTTCTGGGGTGAGTTGAGAGATTCGAGAACAGGCGATATCCGGGGAGAACAGGCGATATCCGGGGATCATGATATGATCATCTTCCAGTGGGGTAGTAGAGTTCTTGGGGGTCAGCTCGCAGATACACAACACATCGTATTCTTCAGCAGTAGTTGTAAGTTTTAGTTCAGGAAGCTTATTTGTCACTGTATCAATGTTCGTGTAAAAAAGCTTCAATAATTTCTTTTGACTAGTCTGTGGAGGGTTACTATAATTAATCACTTTTGGCAAACTCTTGAAACTAATGTCTGATGAGCTAGGGCTCGAGCATGAATGGAAAGCACAACTATTATTGCCACTCTTAAATGAATCACTATCATCGACACTACTACAACTGTGGAAACTATTTACATATGGGCTATCCTCAGCAGGCAGTGGGCACTTTAGTGCTCCATCGCTGCCCCGTTTTTTGAAGTTTGGATTTGTTTTCGTTTCTCCCTTTCCGCCTTTGTGCGGTCAAAGTGAAACTGCACAGCACCCTTCAGCTCCCTCGACTTAGTCACAATCTCCTTTTTTATCTTGTAGTTATCAGTGAGGAAGAGGACAGGTCTAGGTCGGTCACCTGGTTTCGGTGGATTGTTACCGAGCCGCTGCGGCTTCAAGATTTTGACAGAGGGCAGATTGTATGACTGGGCAAGATGATCCTGAATAAACATCAGAATATCAGCTGCCTCTTCACATGATTCAGGAACTCCGTAAACTACGATGTTGAGCTGCCTTTTCTGTCTCTCTCTGTCCTCACGGATGATCCGTCTAACATCACTTTCAAAGTTCTTGGTAGTATCGCTCTGACACCGGTTCAGCCTGCTAGTAACTATATCTTCTAATTTGGATTCAACTTCTGCTAGGGTGCACTTGCCTGCGATCTCACTTTCCAAGTTAGAGATTTTGCTGTTAATGTTCCCCAGTTCTTGTTTAAGATCTTGCTGAAACTGATCCAGAGAAGAGGTCACAGCTTTTGAAACGGTAGCTTCGATAAGCTTTTGTGTAGCATTTGAACCAAGGCTGCTATTCCCAGTAACCTTACACACAGGACAGAACCACTCACAGGTGAGGCTGTCAGTCATTTTGCAAAATAGTTGGTATTCTGATTTTGAGATTCCAACGCAATCTATGCACAGCCACTTATCACAACCATCGCAAGACAAAGCTTGGGACTGTTCATCAAGTTCGCGTCTACAGCTACCACACTCATCTTCATTTTTCTTTGGGCTTACCCGGGTTCTCTTGTTTGTTGACACTTTCGGCGGCATTTTCTTCTATTTCTTCGCTGAAAACTCGGCTGAAAACAAAACCACAGTACAACGCCAAGCGATCAGAACTTGGCGCCCGGGTTAAAATTTAAAAAGGCACGTGGGCGGGCGGTCACGTAGGCACTTTTATCGCGAGCTTAAGTTCGATAATTACACAGGATTCGATGAAAAGAATAGTCAAAACTGATCAACAAGTATATAAAATAGTCTATGTCCTGTTTAATTTTCCAAAAAAAAAAACTGTTCTAAGATTTCACTTGATCCACTCTCAAGGACGCCAAGGTCAACACAAAGGATGTAATTTCTACAAGTTACACACCTTCGTATTCTGTGGTCCTGGCGAATAATATGCCAATATGCTTTCTAAATACACTTCTCAGCCAATATATTTTCTAATTTGGAGTTCTTTTTGCCCTGAAAGTTCTTGAGGTAGACAAAATGTGGGAAGTGCAATACTCAAATCACCTATTCCCAGCAGTTTAAGGATTAAATCCCGCTGGTACCAACTCGGCCTCTTGTTTGTTTGATATTGCTCCCTTCTGCACAAATTATCACCAAAAGCACGGAGAACAAATCATCACCAAAAGTACGCAGAAAACGGAAGGCCAACGTAATCTGTGGCGTTTTTAATATTTATCGTTTGGCAACTGTGCTCCGTTCCTGACTTCAAATTCAGAAGAAGAAGAAGCTTGGCTTTATTTACAAACAGCCACAGCTGTTCCATGAATTGCTGTTTAAATGAATTGAGACAAAGGGTAGGTCCCTTGGGAATTAAAATAAAAAAATTTCTAACTTCAAAATGCAGGTAAACAAAGTGACACACCAAGGGAATCCACTTAAAATAACACCTAGGTACAAATATAAGCAGTTAAGGCAAAATATGGGTAGAAATAAATAATCTTTCTCACAGAATTGGCCAACAGTCCTTTATTCAATTTCACACAACCCTGTTGCTGCTGCTGTTAAATAGTTGAGTTTCAAAAAGACAAAACTTTAAATCTCCACTCCTCGAGTGTAAAAAAATCGAGATAAAAACCTAATCTTGAAAAAGACAAAGATTTAAATCAATCGAGTATTATATTTCTTCACTGGTACTTTCTTTCTTCACTGGTTGATAATCTTCACTGGCAATTTTGAGAATTCTTATTAGAATAGTTCGTTTCGCGGTCGCTGGTTCATATATAGATCGGTTACCGCCGTACCCGGGTTAACATTTCGCCAATGAGCTTACAGGGTGAAAATTAACAAATCTGTGTTTGTTGCTGGCGGTTTAAATAGAAATTTGAAAATGAAGGAGAACTCAAGTTTTTGATTTTAAACCCAGTTAATGCTCTAAAAACTTTTTGCTGCGTGCTCATATTTTTTTTCAGGTCCCACAATTGTTCAGGGGTCCTTCAAATTGGAAAATTCGGCCTAATCTACAGCATTGTAGGGGACAAAAGCTTAAAAAGCCCTGATTCGGGCATTTAAATATTTTTTGTGGGTTTCCTTATATTTTTTTTCTTATTTAGCCGGCGGTGTTCTATTGAATAGTAATAATTTCAATATCCTATTTGCAATCATAACGTACATTAAATGCCGAAGAAATTTTTAAACAAACATAGCCTATCTTATCCATGTTAGCCAAAACTTGCAGAAAGATAAAATTAGATAATCTTCTAGTCCTTTAATAATCCAAAATAGAAATGCAATTGATTAGCTACAAGTTAGCTTATATTAAGTAATAATATAATTATAATATTATTGCATTGAAAAGCTTAAATTATAATTTTTCGTCCTAACAAATCTCACTACGACTATTCCAGGACTATAATTTCCCAGATATTTTAAACCCTTTTTTAAACAATCCTGACTAAATTTTTTCAGTTGGGGGAGGGGCAATGCTCAATACTTACGGTGTGAATTGAAGGAATAATGTGTTTTCCTTTTCAATACCCCGATCAGGATGCACTTATCTTTTACAAGCATCTATGTACAAAGTTGAGGGAGGGGTTGCTTACTGCATGTGCAACCAATTTTCCTCCCATTCTCTACACAATGGGCTACTCTAAGGACCCGTCTTCATTCTAACCGTTCTCAAATATCTAATTCATTCTCCAACCAGGATGAAATTACCTGTACAAGAAATTGCCCACGTAATGCCCTCCCTAGATAGCACAGCTTTAAAACATACCTCCTCTCTCCATGCCTCTTTTACCCTAGAATACCAGCCAAGAAAGTCAGATATTCTCATCTGACACCCAGAATTCTGAATTTCCTGATCAACTAAAATAGAACATACCTGTTCATATACCTCTCCTACTCACTAACCCGTACCAAGACCTCTATTCCGTATACCCGCCATTCCGCACGAATCCAAAATAGCCTTAATCTGCCCCATCCACGAACAAGTTCTTCTGTCTACCAAAGACTCTACCAATGCCTTCCTCACTAACAAGCATAGCATATATTAAATACGTAGCCTAACCTAGGTACCTCCCCCCCCCCTAAACCCCAAAAAACAATCGTTTACATATTGTAAACTCAATAAGAAACCACGCTTTGCCATCAATTTATCTAGCAAATACCCGTTTGTTTGCTTTTGTGTCTGGTTTCCTTGTACAGTCTCCAGCGCTGGTTTAGTTATAAGGTACAAGCAGGCATGTACGCAGGAATATGTTTCGGGAGGGGGGCTCAAATCCTTCAAGCCCATTATTCTGTGAAAAAAATCAGAAAATTTTGGGAAAATGAAAAAAATCGTGAGATTTCGAGGGGGCCCGGGCTCGGAGGCCCCCCTCTCCTGCGTATGTCCCTGTGTACAAGTACCGTTTAAATATTGTAAAACGCAATGATAAATCACACTTTGCAATCAATTTAGATGGTAAATACCCGTTTGATGGGTTTCCATGTCTGGTTTCCTTGTATAGTCTATAGCGCTGGTTTAGTTATAATGCATAAGTACAAAATAAACTCATCCACAACGGGTAAATTTTCCATTCCAAACCTGAACTTCTCTTCCCCCCCCCATTTTATATATATATATATATATATATATATATATATATATATATATATATATATATATATATATATATATCTAGCTGTGTTTTCAACTTCCCTCCCTAAGAAAATTCATTAAACTACATAATTAATTTTAATCTGTGGATGCACACTTTAGCGCTACAGTAATCAGATAAGAACCAAAACTTGGTTCTTATCTGATTAGTTCTATCTTCCGGTTCATTAAACTTGTCAGCTTAACACCATAAACTGTCATCAATGTCAAGTTACAACTGAAAAGCTTATAATCAACTTCTTATTTTAATCTTCAGTGTAAGCGCCTTGGCAAATTGGCTTATAATGTATAAACATGTGTCCACATGTATACAGAAAAAACCCTCGAGTTTGTTTATTTTAGTTTTACTACCATTCAAGGCTGTATTCAGGATTCTGTTGGGGGGGAGGTGGATGCAATAAGAAACCGTAAAAACATATCAAAAATTCAAAACTGAATTTATGCATCTTTAATACGTCTTTCTGTGCCAGAGAAACATTTTTTTGTTTTGTTTTTTTTTAGGGGGGAGGTTCAATCCTCTAATCCTGCTTCCTGGATACGGTCTTGCTATCATTAATATATTTTTTATGTTAATACTAAAATGACCAATTATGTTCAAGAAAAACTCGGAGATCCAACCTAACATTTTATTTGGGACAAATGTACACAATTTAGATATGGTCTATACAACCAGTCTTATCAAACAGTTTGTGGTGACGAACTGTAAGTAAGGAGCTAACCAGCTGAATACTAACCGAAACTTTAAAAACGGAATTTTGATACCAATAGATATATAAAAAAAATTAGATTTTTATGTTGATTTCAAATATATAAGTAATTAAATTTAGTTTTACCCATCAAAGGTTAGGAGCCTGAGAAATTTTGCCTTGTTTAAAAAAAAAGGTTGAAGCCCCTTAAAAGTCATAGAATCATAATGAAAATTACACCATTAGATTCAGCATATCAAAGAACCCTACTATAGAGTTTTCAAGATCCTCTATGCAAAAATGTAGAATTTGTATTTTTTGCCAGAATAAAGATCACGGAGGCGTGGTTATTTGTTGTTTTTTCCCAGGAGTGATCGCATCGACCAAGTGGTCCTGGGATATCGGGAGAGGGCTCATTCGAACGGATATTAAAAGTTCTAGTGCCCTTTTCAAGGGACCAAAAAGATTGGAGAGCAACTGGACCCCTCCCACGCTCATTTCCCCCCCAAAGTAATCTGAACGAAATTTTGAGATAGCCATTTTGTTCAGTATAGTTGAAAGATCAAATAACTATGTCTTTAGATGTAAAATGACCCCCCACAGTCCGTGAGGAGAGGCCTGTAAGTTATGAAATTTGCCTATTGTCTACATGTAGTATTTGTTATTGGGAAGTATGTACAATGTTTTAGGGGGGGGGGTGTTTGGGGACACGGGGGGCAAGGCCGTACCCAGGATTTTTTTTCAGAGGGGTTTTTACTAAAAAAAAAAATTCGGGGTGGGTTTTACACAAAAAAACCTCAAAAAACGCATACAAAATGTGTTTATATGCATTTTGTTACGAGTCAGACAAACATTTCGGGGGGGGGAGGGGTCAATCCGGATGACCCCCCCCCCCCCAGATACGGCCCGGACTGGGGGATTTGAAAGAATTACTATACGAAATTCTTTTTAATTGTATTAAATTCTTTTTTCCAAATTTGTAATGTAGAGATTTTACAGGGCAATTATCCAGAGGTTTTTTTTCCGCGTGTTTTGTTTTAGCCAAAAACAAAACAAACTATAGCCAATCACAACATATCATAGGCATGCTACATACTTGAAGTTTCAATTATTTTTTTTAATTGAGATAAGTTTAATTACAATAGAATAGTAAAATTCAAGAAAGACCCATTTTTTTTCAAATCAAACTACTTTTGTCTTAATTCTCTGGTACTAATATGAATGCTTAGCTCATCAGATCACTACGCCTTATTTACACAGAACCCTTTCCAGGTCCAATTTATGGCTAAGGTAACCTTGTTTACTGACGATAAGAGTCACAAATTAGATATTAGTTCACAGCAAAACAAAAAATGAAACCAAACCAAAAACGGGGTATTTTTGCCCCACTTTATGGTGGCTGGTGTTTGAATCATGGAGGCTTGTTTATTTGCTGTTCTTTCCCAGGAGTAATCGTATTGACCAAATGGACCTAGAAGGGCTCATTCGAATGGATATTGAAATTTCTTGTGCCCTTTTTAAGTGACCAAAAAGACTAGAGAACGACTGGACCCCCTCCCACGCTCATTTTCCCCCCAAATTATCTGATCAAAATTTTGAGATAGTCTTTTTGCTCAGTATAGTTGAAAGATCAAACAACTATGTCTCTCAAGGCCGTACCCAGAGGGGGGTACGGGAGTTTGAACCCCTCTCCCCCGCAATGTTTGTTTGACTTGTAAAAACATAACAAAAATGGATTAAAACAAATTTTTTATGCGTTTTGGTGGGTTTGTTGTGTAACCCCCCCCCCCCCCCCCCAAAAAAAAACCGGCCTTGATGTAATTAGCTGTAAAATGACCCCCCATTGTAATTTATGTAAGTTATGAAGGGAAAGGCCTTTAAGTTATGAAAGTCGTCCCTTGTTTAAATGTTGTATTTGTTATTGGGAATTGTGCAAATTTTTTTTTGGGGGGGGGGGCGGTTCCTGGTATAGTTTTATATGAGTAGAATGTTCCTTGGGGAAGGAAAATTCTGGATTGTGAATATTCTAGGGGAAATGTTACACTGGTGACAAGGCCATACCAAGGATTTGTTTCTTTGTTTTCTGGGAAATAATTTTCACGGAAGGGGGCTTTTCTGGAGGGATCGAGAAACCGATTAGAGATTTAAGTCTTATTCAAATGAAAGGATACAAAGGAGAATATTTTAGGCTGAATCGTCTGAAAGCACTTTTACAGAGAGGGGGGGAGTCACCGCAAACAAGAAACGGGCGGGAGGGACGGTTACCTGGATTGGGTGCACTGTCCCTGGGATAAAATGACCACAGATGATTTGTCCGTGAGGGGGAGGGGTCTTTTTCATAAAGGGTCAACCAGATCCACCGGCATTAATTGAAAAACGAACAGAAATTATTCTATATATGAAGGATTGCCCCTCCTCAATACCTTGCCCTTTTTGCTAAAGTTCGACTGTTTACTAAAATTGAAACACAGGGGCCGTTTAATTACAATAGGAAGCTTTTTTAAAAGTACTAACAGCTTTAGTGTGAAGAGCAGAGCATTAAGGAAGAGGCCTTCATATACGGAATAAATCTGTCAAAATTAATATGCAAACCTTGTTGTAATTTTTCATGTACTGTGAGCCAAATTCGACCCTGCATCAGTTGAAAAATATTCAGAAATTAAATTTAAAAAGAACGATTTTTTCTACTGAAAGTAAGGAGCAACATTAGAACTTAAAACGAACAGAAATTATTTCAGATATGAAAGGGACTGTCCCCTCCTCAACGCCTTGCTCCTTACGCTTAAGTTTTTAATGTTTTAAAAAGTAGAGTTGCTAAACAGAGTTGAAATTTAGCGTAAAGAGAGAGGTGTTGAGGAGGATACAGCCCCTTTCATATACGGAATAATTTCTGTTCATTTTAAGTTATAATGTCACTCCTTACTTTCAGTTAAAAAAACTTTAAACAAATTTAATTCTATGATTAAAACTTAACTGACTCATTCGAGTTGGGAGGAGAGTAGTAAAATTTGTCCATGTTATTCTTGTGCGTGTTATTCCATGTTATTACACTGGCTTTTTGGCGCAAAAGTACCGTAATTCTGTATTTAGCTCATTAGAAGAAAATTCTTTTTTGTGTACAATTGTTGGTTTCTTTGAAACACTGTCGAATTTTATAAATCACAACAAAAACGGATACACGCTTAACCTTGTTTCTGTAATGACAGGTTGTAACTTACCTTCAATATTTATTTACCTTCTTACTTTCTATTATTTACCCAACTTTTATTTATTTACACAAACTTACCTTCAATATTTGCATTGCCACTAACCCATATTTTTGTTTTTATTTCCAATTAGCTTTAAGTTATTTGTACAAATTTTCTTTCTGGATGTCTTTCACCAAGAAGGTGGTAAAAGGCGGGATGTTGTTACTATACTTGCATTGCGTCATGCAATAGTAAAATAGGGGCGGTCCGAAAACCCGTCTCTGTTTTCCCGGAAAGCCGAAGAAAAGTGGTTCTTTCCGAAAAGAGGTCTTTTACCCTATTGAAATTTTGACCAAAGATCAGGTTACATAATGTTCAGTTTTCACTTTATTTTTCTCTGGTCCCAGTTCTAAAAATGAAAGTCCTGTAATTTGAGTAAAATTTTGAGCCATATGGTTTTTTTTTCTAAATAAAGCTGTTTTTTTTCAAAAACCCCTTTGTTTCACTTACAAAAATATTTTTTCAACGTCATCAAAGATCAGTGCACTAAAGAATTATAAAAAAAAGAGTTTGTTATTCAAAATACATTCACATGACATACGTTATTCTTTAGACATAACCCTGAACTTTTCATTTTTCTATCCAATATATAAAATTACCCTTTTTAAAAAATTATTTTAAAAAAGAAAGTTTAAAGAAATATTGAGAAAAAAAAACATTTATACAATTTTTTATTTGCCTCTTTTTACTGTTTGGTATTTTTTTTTTTTATTTCTTAATAGAAAAATTTATAAATTTTTAAAGTGACATAAAATCAAAAATAATACAACACAAAAAAAGATTTCTTTTTTAGGGTCTTTCCATCTATATAAAAGTCTTCCTTCCAATTTTTTTTTCAAAATAAAGTTTTATGGTAAAATCCTAGTTTAGCTACTTTTTGCTATATTGGAAAGGGTTTAGGATTATTGACCTTTCATAACTGTATAGTTAATTAAGAAAGGGTAAAAAGTGAGCTTTATTTCTGTTCTTTCAGTAGACAAACTAGGGGTTTTTAACAGTCTTATAGATTAACTATTGATAAGCAATACAAAACAATTTGACTTTTAAGAATGTTCTAAGCTGATATCAGAAGGTTTAATTTTGTAAAATCCCACAAATAATGTTTATCAGCAAATTGTCTGTTGGACCACCAAAAAATGCATTTAAGCAGTTATTTTTTTTCTTTTTTAGGGTCAGAGGAGGAGACTAAAGAATTTATTTCATTGAGGATAAAGTACAATGCTCATTTTAACAAAGAAAAAAATTCTGCCCAAACATGGTACACTGTGATTATACATGAACTAGGTCTAGACACTTTCAAGATGCCATGGACAGTAGCTAAAATAAAATAGAAGAATTTGCTAGCAAGGTATAAGTCAATTATAGATTGGCTCAAAAGGCCAGTAAAAGGTAGTGGAATTGGAACAGAAGATGATATTGACGAATTGACTGATGAAGAAGCAATATTTTTGGATATTGATTGGCCATATTTTGGCGCAATCCATAAGTTTATGGTCAAAAATCCCATAATTTTACCAGTATCAACATTATCAAGTTCAGGGTAAACAGTCCAAGGAGGTTCATCAACAAGTAGGGGAATTAGCAAAGGATCCCAGAAAAGGAAAGTTGAACAGGAAAGCCCCTATAGGATCCAAGTCAAAAATAAAAGGTTACTTATCCGGGTTGCAGCGGTAGCTAGCAACCTAGTAAGAGACGATCACGTCCAATGTTAAGAAATATAAAAACCCATAGTTCCTAACAAAGGAGTCAGATCAAAACAAAAAGTACACCATTAGAATCGCCTTGTCCGAAACCCCTGTATAGGAAACTTTCTGTCCCTTGGCTTGAACAGCAAGGGAAATATATTGGCTTGAAAATCAAGCAAATTGACTTTTACCACGTTATTCTCCCCAAACGGGATATTTTTTTCTTTTTTCTTTCTTTTCCAGAGATAGCTTGGCACTGGAACATCGTAGAGGGTTGTTCAATAGCTCATTTTAAAGGAAATTAATTGGGTTAAAAACCTTTTGTAACTAAAATAAATTATTTCTAAAAGAGAATAAATTTTTCCAATAAAAACTGTATTTTTGATGCAGTGACGTCATAATTACTATATAAGAAACGTCAAAACTGTAAATGGTCTCATTCATGAATATCACAATAAGAGACGATCACGTCCAATGCTAACATAACAATAAAGAACGAACTCTAATTAAATTTTGTTATTATTATAATAAAGATCGAACTCTTCCCTATACTAACTTGCATACGCAACTTCACTATAGTTAAGATTACAGTATTTATATTATACATCATTATAGATTATAAAAGGTTCAAATGTTCGAAGATTATAGAGTTAAAAATTTTCCCACACCGGGAATCGAACCCGAGCCTGTTAAGTGAAAGTTAACTATCCTAGCCATCTGCACAGAGACTGACACTGGGAACCTCTCCCTTGTTCCCTTCAATGAACTTTAATTACATAGTGAAAAGGACAAAAAAGCCCCCCCCCCACAGTCACCAGCTAAATTCTTCCCCTCTTCAGGCAGTTCCCATGACTCATCTACACCAAAATCAAACACTGGGAGACAAAGTTTTAGAGAGATGAGAGCCAACAAACATTCAGCTTCTGGCCAGGTAACTGCCCAATTTTTTTAAGTTTAAGGGGTTATCACACTCCTGTGGAAAATAAAGGTTAAAATCAATATTTTCATACCCCCCCCCCCATTATACTTTTTCCTTTTTTTCTAAATTATATAAAATTTTTTTAGCTGGATGTTTGAAAGTAAAGATGATGTCAATTGTAAATTTATGCTCAACATTCACCAACCACTATCTTGTTCACCTTATGAACAAAAAATGTCTTACGACTGAAAAACACAACACCTGGCTAAATATTATAGTTTTGGACTTGCAAAAACTTTTGATTTAATAAGCCAAAATGCATTGGTAGAAAAGATATAAAAGGAATTTTAATTCCACCCCTTTTTAATTAGAATCATTGTTTCTCATCTCTAAGAGAAAACAAGTTGATCAAATACTTTTATGTATATCCTGATCACCTCCCAATTTAAAATGATGTGCTACAAGGAACCCTATTAAGTCTACTTTTATATCTTAAAATTATAACTAACATTGGTGTTCTGTCTGATCTAGCACTCATAGAAGATTTTTTCAGAAGTCCAAAAAGTAGCCCAATTGATATCTTGGAACAAATACAAGATTAAGATGATACTAACAATATGACAACTATGCCTAAGATATACCTAATCCTGGAATAGCCCAGTTCTGTTTGGCATCCTGGTATCTCCAATTAATTGTTAGAAAGAATAGAGTCAATGTAAAAAAAAAGCCTAAGAATTATTTTCAATGAGGGTTGAAGTCTCTTCTATCTTGAGCCAATATTGGCATCATAGTAAACATGTTAAATATATTATGTGTATCACACCTCCTTTTTAACTAAAAAATGTTAAGTTTACAAATTTAGTTATTTTTCTAATTAAATTGTGTTTTGTAGATTAGTTCTCCAAGTTTTTCACTGTTATGACATTTTTATTCTTATATTTCCTTTATTTTTTTTTTGTTTACCCTATATTGCGACTTGCGCCCATTTGGGTTTCTGATAGACATTTTAAAAAATTATAAGACTATCTTATTTTACCAGGCTGATTCCTCTCCTAGTCCTTGTGGCTCCCATGCTTCATCAGACAGACCAAGAAATCCAACACTAGGAGAAAAAAAAAAAAAATAATTTCAACAGGAAGTTTTGGAACAACTCAAAGATTCAAACCATCATCTCAAAGAGGCCTGTATTGCTTTTGTAGAAACTTCCAGATCCACAACTCAGCTCCTTGAACGGCTGGTTGGAGTTATGGAAAAAAAAATATGATTTTTAAGCTTGTTTTTTTTTAATTAATTACCTTTTTTGTAAAAATATAAGTGAACTTGTTTAAGCCTTATTTTTCAATGATTTTTTTTATACATATTGCATAAGACTTCTTTTGCAGACACTACAGTAAAAAAAGTGCTGCTTCAAACACCACATCAAAATACAATTGTTGTTGCCATAGTAATTTAATCCCAGCTGTCCCCTCCGCTTAATGGGACCAGCACTCTATACACAACGTTACTATATTTTTGTTTTCCATTACTTCTGAACCCGTTTCTCATCAACAGTTGGTTCAGAATGTGAAATGATGACAATTTAATAAAGACAAAGTCAACAATGTACTTTGTGTAAGCTAGGTCGACATCTGACCCAGCTAGAAGAGCTCAGACAATTGTCATGGTAATAACCATTATATTTGGAAACAGTGAACTTTTTAATATAAAATATAACATACACACAGTAAATATAAGTGAAATATACACAAAATATAAGTGAACGTTTTTAAGTCTGATTTTTCAATTATTTTTTTTTTATACATATTGCATAAAACTTCTTTTGCAGACGCTACAGTAAAAGAATGCTGCTTCAAACACCACGTCAAAATACAATTGTTGCTGCCATAGTAACCTAATCCCAGCTGGACCCTCCCATTACTGGGACCACCACTATATACAAAACTTTACTTTATTTTTTTTCCATTACTTTTGTTATCGTTTCTCATCAACAGTTTGTTCAGAATCTGAAAAGATTACAATTTAGTAAAAAAAAAAAGTCAACAGTATTATTTTTTTAAGCTAGGTTTAAATCTGACCAAACTAGAATAGCTATGACACAATTGTCATGATAATAACCATTATATTTTGAAACAATGTTGAATAGGAAACAGAATGATACTACTTGTTTGTCATCACAGTGTTTACAAACATACAAGGTATAGGTGATAGAAGAATATTTGACTTAGAGGTGGGTAGTTTCATCCCTCAAAGAATTTATTATCTTGCAACTGTCTCTGTAGTTATCCATTGGCGAAAACAAACAACTTGAATACACAAAATGTTTTTCACACAAAAAAAATCTTCAAAAGAAAAGGAAAGAGCTACATTAAATCAAAGCTACATGAAACATAAGCTACATTAAAAATTAGCAGAAATAGAATAAAAAAATTAAAGCATGAAATGACCATTTAGTTCCATCAATAAATAAATGAAACTGAAGACAAACAGAAATTACAAATAAATAACTGAGTAGAGCTAAAAAAAAGCAGAATCTAAGAGGACTAGAGCTACCCCCTCCCCCTTTATACGTTCTAAAGACCAGAAACCCATTTGTAATTTACTGAAGTTAAAAACGAGAAATAAAATACATTTTGTTTTCAGTAAAGGTCAAATTATATTTCAGTTTCGTGACATTGTGATGATTTAGTATACAGATATTATCACCAGCAGCTTTTTATCTGAATTTAATGAAGAAGACTCTGAAAACTTTCAAGTCAATTGAAATTAACTTTAGAAAGCTGCATAATAACAATAACATAATACCTTATTTTGCCTCAAAATTAACTTATAAAAACTTAAAAGCAAAAAACCTGGAAAAAGTAATGTAAAAATAATTATCCCAGTAACTTAAGATGTGGCAGGCAACTAGGAAGGGTTTGATGATGACAGCATAGGGTAGATTTGAGCTAGGTTAAGTTTTTAACCCTTCTCATATATTTATAACTAAATTTATCACTAAATAATGAGTTTGAAAACGCACGTTCTCCCCCCCCCCTCCCCCGCCGCACCAACGAGGATAAAAAGGTCCACGACAATTTTTTTGATTGCTCTAAAATTGTATCCCTAATTTCTTGGACAAATTTTGACCTTATACTCTAGGAAACATGGAGAACAAAATATTAGTTCCCATAAAAAAGGTGAATTAGTAAAAACATTAGTTCCATAGGACTGAAACATTAGTTCCCTTTTGACCTTTTGTAATCTTTTTTGAATCAGCCTTGTTTTTTATCCAAATAATTTTCTATTTTATTAAAACTGTAAAAAAAAACTCTTAATATAGATACATTTCGTAATTAAAAAATAATAAAAAAGTTTTACCACATATGAATCAAATTTCCATAGTTATCCAAAGTAGATGTGGTCAGTGCTTGGCACTGGCGTGAAATTACTCCTTGTTCTTTGAGTCGAAAACTGAGCAAATAATTCATTTCTGCGTTCCACACCAGCTGCTTCATCATCGTAATCTACTCTGCTCCTAGAGTGAAGATTTGATTCAGTACTAGTACTTACATCAAAATTCTTATTCATTGAAGATTTCCATACCCACCTGGTGGTTTGGGGTAACTGTCTAATTGTTATGTAAGTCTCATTCGGGTATATCCATTTGGGGAGGGAATTGGTTGTTGTTTCAGATATTGATGTTTCCAATTCTATAGGTTCTGTGGTAATGGTTATTATTTCTCTTGTAGGTTTTGGGGTGGTGGTTATTACTTTCTTTGTTGTGATATTTAAGATCATTGTGGTTTTGTTATCTCCACTTATATTTATTGTTGGATTTATTTTTCTACAAAAATATTGACATTTAAATTTGTGTACTGGCTTGCTCACATTGTTTGTAGAATTTGTAGAAATTTCTATTCCTTCGGTGCCTTTTATTATTTTTGGTATTTTTCTTCCTTTTAACACTTCATTTGACTTCATTTAACTGTGGTTATTTGAATTGGGGGTGAAGTTGCTTTTGATGTGTCCTTAGGGGCTGCACCTTCTTCAATTTGGGTTGATTGAGTGTTTAGTACCTCAGATTTAGATGCACTAGATTGCATAGTATCTTGGGGATTTAATGTGGTCTCAGTGTTTATTCCAGGAATTGATAGGTCATCATAAATTTTTACTAAGACTTTTTTGTTCCATAGTCCCTTGAGAATGTTCCATGCATTAGGTCCCTTGAGAAAATTCCATATATTTGGTATTTCATTTATTAATGCATAGTTTCCATCATAAAATTTTCTTTCTTTTGCAGGGGGTTGAATTGGAGTCTTTGAGTTTTGATGTGGTTCTTTACCATTTTTGGAGGAGGGGTAATCCTTTATTGATCTTTTTCGTCTGTTTCCTTTTGCGCTTACTCCCATAGCTTTATCTATTTGAGCCATTTTCTTATCAAAGTCGTCCATTAGATTTTTTGATTTCAAGTTCGGGAGTATAGGAATTGATATATCATCTCTCTTTTTTCTAAGGCTTTTATTTTCTTGGAATCCTTTGTCTGATCTTAGACATTGAACGATTGAATTCATTAGTTAATTTTTATTTCTTTAGAATCTCATTACTTTGAGGAATAATGTCTCAAATGGTAATGGATCTAGCTTCATGAAAACTTTCAGTTAATGATTTCTAGATAGAAGTGAATTCTCATGCTTGAAAATTAATACATGTTTCAATATGTCCTGAGTTTTTATATGTAGAATAAAAATGCTCATCATTATTGATTGGATCATCATTTGGGTATCTAAAATCAATGTTAATATTAGTAATGTATGTTAATAAGAATTACTTATTTGACCTTCATTTGAGAAATTTGATGGTAAATATTGTTTTGTTTACACCATGCCTATTGATTTTTCTTGATATAGAATTACAGTGTCTTTTGGAGTTTAGGAGTAATCAGAGTACTGGCATTATTAATTAGCCTATCATTTGTTTAAATTGTTAGCTAGCATACTCAACAATGTTTAGTTAATGTCCAAATTTGATTACACATTTACTAGGACTAATGTTTTTATTCATTGTTTATGCTATACTAAACTGTTTTATAAGGGTAATCTAAAGTACTTATATATACTAGTTGTCACAACATTAAGCATTGTATCATGCATTAAGGTTAGTTGGTGCAATTCCATCATGCATCTTTTAGGTTTTTCTTGTAATAGACTTGTATAGCCTATATTTGATAATACATACATATAATTTAAAGGGTTTATATTGATAATATAAAAGTATTGATTTTTGGCTATAAATTTGTGATCAAAATTCTATATGTTATTTATAGTTGTTTTTGTTCAAAATTGAATAGTCTATAATTTGTAAATTGGATTTGATCTTATAGGAGTCTATTTTTAGGTAAGGGGTAAGACCTTTTATTGAAGAAAGAAAGGTTTGGTTGATTTTGTTGCACTGGATATTTCTTGTTAGGTTACAAGTCTTTAATTAGATTGTTATCATATTTCATGGCTGTGTCCGAAAGATGAAATCCAGCACAAAATCCAATGAAATATCCAACATTGAGTGTCCGAAAGCTAATGTGCCAGATCTTCTGCAAACTGAAGGAGAATGATTGGGAAGAAGTAGTGAAATTAATCGTTTTTTTTTCTGGACTAGCTAAATAACAAGAGTAGGCTTATACAATTTGATTATTCAAAGCCTTTTTTTACTCAATTAATTTAGGTATATGAAACTTCCAGAGGTAAATTTGCAGTTGCCTACATAATTTAGATAGTATGAAAGTAAATATATCACTTTATGTCTTTTCTTATGCTTTTCACAGGTTAAAATTCTAGATACTGGAATTTTGAAAAAATGACTATACTTTCATTTTCAGTATACTTTTCTCTGGTTTTAGTTTAGAAGATACAATCTTTGTTATTTGAGTAGAATTTTGGTAAAACAGTGGACTAGCTACTCTTTGCTATCTTAGAGAGGTTAGCCTATGTCAGGAAAATGGAACTTTCAGCAGTAAATCCATGGCTTAAAAGCATATTACTTGCATGCTAAAGCCCCTACCACTCAAGTTGTTCATTCATTGATGCATTAGCCTATAGAACCATCTTTGTTTTGTTAGCTTCTTTCAGCTTAGTGTGAAACAAGACAAAGAGAAGTGACGGAATAGGTGGAAAATATATAATTTGGCCTATGTATTTGCACATTAGGGGGGGAGGTAAGAGGAAAGGAGTTGGACAGTGTGAAGTTAGAAAACAATTCTTACTACATATTATGCACAATAAATGTACCAAACACATTAGCCATGCAGAAATGCTATACTTTACCCCCACTCCCTAATGTGAAAATATATAGGCCTAGCTCAAATTTGTTTATAAAGCAGTATATTTTTATCTTACTTTGACATATTTCCTTAAAACTGAGTATCCGAGAAACATATTAGAAGAACATTAGGTAGAGAAAATATCATGCAAGTGACAAAGCATACTCCAGGAATGTAGTCCTATTGCCAAGTTACTGGGGCTGGAACTCTTCTGGTTTCTAAGTCATAAAAGTTTGCCTACTTGACACAACATTCAAATTTTGACAAAATATCATATATCTCAATTTTCATTTTATTTCTCCTGTTTTATTTTTGAAGTCGCGATTCCTGTTATTTGGCTTTCCCTTTACTTTGCTTTACCTGAAGAGTAATTTTAAAAGGTTTTACTTTTATAATACTAAGATTTTAAAGGTCAGCAGCTCAGCACCCTCTAAAGGAGAAGGAGTTGAGATATATACTTCAGTAAACATGGAGCAATCCATATTATTGGCCTACAAATAAAGTGAACATACCAACTGATACCCATTATTAAGCTCTTTCTGAATATAATAATCACTTTTCTTGCAAATTAAATTTCGAGCCCTAACCTAACCAGTCACAATGTGGAAAAAAAAATCAAAACAAAATTTCCATTTTACCATTAACCCTGTATATTCTGTCAGCTTTGATATTTGTTTTTCTATTTGGGAAGAAAAGCAGATTTAAGTGGCCTAACAGACTAAGAAGAACATATGGTAGAACTTGTTTGAATTTGTTATATTCAACTTGTTAAGCATAAATAAATGTTAGTTAATTATATAACTTTTAGTTAATTAGATAACGAATCTATTCTCAATATTTGATCCAACTTCCTCTTTTTTATCTAATTGATTGATAATGCTTACCCCACTTTTAATTATAGCGATGGCTTTTTGATTAGTCCCCTCACGAGCTCAATTTTTGACTAGAAGAATCTTAAATGGGTTAAACCGCATGAATTTTGGGTGAAACTTGTAATTTCATCATTTAGCTTATTTTGGAACATAGACCAATTTGCTTTAGTGTTGATATATTTTGAGGTGTGTGATCGGGTTTCAGCAGGGTCATTTAGGGAGCAAACTATAGCAAAGTTGTCAGTACATAGACTATCAATTTTATTTATACAAATTTTATTCAAAATATTTAAAGACACAATTTGTAGGTCAATTGTAGAGAATCGGCCACTTTTGGGGTTGAAATATGTATTCTGGTTTGGAGGGGTAGCAACAGCTAATTCAATATTATTTGAAGTCATATTCTCAATCTATTTACCAGCTTTGTTTGCTGGTTTATTCCCCCACAAAAGGCTGTGGGCATTGAAATCTCCGCAAATAATGATATTTTTTAACATATTGGAATTATTTATATAATTAAAGAAATCCATGGCATCTGTAGTTTGGCCATTAGGGTTATAAAAGCTTATTATGTAGGTTTTTGTGTTATTCAGCCAAACACTGATACCAATTGCATCAACATCATTTGCAAAATATGGAAAGTTGATGCCACATAATTTTATATTTATTTTAACTATTGAAGCTACTCCACCTCCTTTTCTCTCTGATGATCTATCCTTTCTCAGGATAGTATATCCCAGAGACTTAATTTGTTGATTTTGGGTTAAATGAGTTTCGTGGAGGCAAGCAATATTAATGGAATTATTATTCATAAAAGATATTAGTTCATTTCGCTTATTTTCTGTGAGTGATCTTATGTTCCACTGGAGTATTGATATGTGTTGTGTTGTTGATTTATTTTTCATATGACCGTGTATCAATGTTCAGCTTTGTTAAAAGTAAAGCAAGATCTTTTTTTGCTTGAATGAGCACATAATCAGGATGTAGATTTTTGCCAAATCTGCAATGATTTTTGTTTTCTGTAGTTGATGTATGTTCATGGGCTGAACTGCATTACAGTTTAGAATGAATAAACATATATTTGGGGATTGCATGTTTGGTTGTGCATCCTGTTTGTCAGTTAAGTGATTAATTCCTGGTAGTGTTTCTGGGTTGTTTCTTCTGGAGAGGGGGGCCAGGCTGACCTGATCTCACTAGGCAAGGAGGCTTGTTTACTTGGTGATTCCGTCTGATAGGGTTGTGAGCAAGAGGGCTGAGAGCATGATGTTTTGTACGGGGTACTTGATGCAGGGGGGGCGCTGGACGGAGGGGGTTTGGTTGGTTTCATTACGGGCTTTATGTGGTATTGTTGGGCAGCATTTGCTTCCATTGCTGCAAAGGGGTATGGAATGGCTTTCTCTGTTGCTATTTGGAGTGTTAGTGTTCTTTTCTTATATGCAGGGCATAGTGATTTACTGGTAGATTCATGTGGGCGTTTGCAATTGATACATGTAGGCTGAGTGTTGTTGCAAGTTGTCAACACTTTAGGATGGAGTGCTTTACAATTACTACACTCTAGGAGAATTTCGTTGCATTTGTTTGTTGTGTGTTCCAGTTTGAGACACTTCTGACACTGGATAGGCTTTGGTTTGTATTCCTTGTGCTGTTTGATTTGCCCAAATAGGAATAACTTTTTTGGGATATTAATTTTTTCCTTCAGTGTAAATAAGAAGGATCTACTTGTTTTTAGGCCATTAGAGTTAGGTTTACCAAGTTGGGTAACATCCTCAACTAGGATTGTGTTGCCAGCCCCATCTGAGAGCCCTTCTTTCAACTCCTGAATGGGCATTTCTGGGGGAACATTATAAACCACTATTTTTGTTGGGGATTCTTTCGGGTTCCATTTAGATTCATTAATTGGGGTATTCAGAAGGGATTTCAGATTAATTATTGTGTCTGCTGATTTTTGATCTTGGACAGCTATTAACAGAGATCCATCACGGTGAATATTACTAGAGAACATTGATTTTATCAATTTGAAAATTGCAACTCTTATTGTAGTAATCTTTTTTATTTCAAAGGGGGTAATAGGAGAAATTTTAAGGTAAATTCCTAAGTTTTGGGAGGGATTATCTTGGGGAGGGAGAGGGGAAATGCTTTTGATTGGGGAGATTTTTTTCCTTTTTTAGAGCTTCTAGAAAGGACCTCTTGAAACCCATTATCATCAATTATATTGCCATTAGCCCCTACACTGATCATTGTCCTATTCTCAGTATTGGAGCTATCATGTGAACTTTGTGATAGTGAGCTTGACCAGCCAATTTGGGTATCAGTTTCACTGGTATTTGGGGTGGGATCTGGGGGGACTTTTTTTTTGAGGGCTTCATATCATTGCCTATTGGAAAAAGCTTTAAACTAAAACAAAACTAAAACAAGAAAGGGTAATACAATGATAATAAACCGTCTGCACTCTACTAAGGGGAAAGTTTCAGGATCAAAAGAAACACCACAGTATGGCCCTGAGGAGGATTTGAGCAAGATTCGTTGGGTACAACTACTGAATAATTGAGATAATAATTCACAAGAAATTTAATCTAAATTTCTTTAAATGTTGCTGCTGTGTTTTTCATATATTCTGAATATTGGCATACTCATCTGCAATGCCTCTATACATGGCTGGATTTCTTAACCAATTATGGTGGGTGTGTGAGCCATTTGATTCAATTTGTGTAAGATGTTTTGTCAAGAGAAAGCTACGTCTCTCCCTTATTGTTGTTAATCCACTCTCCATGGGCAGAAAATTGGTGCTTGTTTGTTCCCTAAGACCGAATACGAGACGCATTATATTTTTTTGTATTGTTTCAATTTTTGCATTTGGTTCTTTGCACGTGCACCATAGACAAAGAGCCCATAGTCAATATGGGGTCTTATATGTGATTTATAAAACTGGAGTAAGGTTTTCTCCTTACAGCCCCAGGGTGTAGAAAGAAGTCTTCTGAGTATAATTGTTTTTCTATAGCATTTTTTTTATTGTGTTTGAAATGTGGAGGTGGAAATTAAGTTTTTGGTCAAGCATGAGACCTAGGTAATTAATATGATTATCTTCTGGAATAGTTGTTCCATTTAAAGTTAATCTTACATTAATATGATTTCGCTTTCGGTGAAATTGGATTATTTTTGACTTGGTAGGGGCGATGGGTAAATCTGAATGTTGAGAGAATTTTCAAATTGGAAAACTGACTTTTGCAGCTTTGACTGTGCAATCTCAAAGGTGTTGCCAGATGACCATAGCACCAGATCGTCAGCATATTGTAGATTCGTGTGGGGGAGATTCATGTCCCAGAGATACAGGGCAAAAAGAAGGCAGCTGAGGACTGCTCCCTGATGAAGGCCTTTGGTTATTGTATTTGGGGGTGAACAGGCTGAGCCTACACAAACAATGAAACTTCGCAATTCTATGAAGGATTTTATAAGAGATACTAGCTTGGAGGGTAGTCCAAGGTTTGCAAACTTAATTAAAAGGATTTGGTGGCTCACATTGTCATATACCCTTCAAAGTCTAGGAAAGCTGCAACTAGGACATTATTATTTGAGAATGATTCATTTGTTGCATTTGTTAACAATATGAAAGCATCTGTTGAGGAATGGTGTTTTCTGAAGCCAGTTTGAGTGTGAGAGATCATATTATTTTTTTCAACAAACCAGAAGAGTAGGTATTATATCATTTTCTCCATTATTTTCCCCATCACAGGAGTAATCATTATGGGTCTATAAGACTCCAGGTTACTTTTGGGTTTATTTTTCTTTAGTATTGGTAAGAGGGACGAACATTTCCAGATATTGGGGAACATAGATGAAGCCCAAGCATAATTATAACAATTTAGAAGATCATGTTTGTAAGAAGGTGTGAGATTATTTATACATGTAGGGTGTATACTGTCATAGATGATACTATTCTTGATACTAATAAGGTGTATTACATTATTCATTTCCTGGATTGAAAATGGTCTGATTATAGGATCAGATCCTGGGTCAGGTTGGGAAGTTGGGTTTATAGAAATCGGGGGTATTTTTCTACAGTTGTTTGATGTTAGCTTATTAACAAAAAGAGTGGTAAATAGCTTAGCTTTTTCATTATCATTGTCATAATGGGTATTATTATGTATAAGCTCATACAGGAGTGGGTTGGGGGAATTTTTTCCCAACAGATGTGGCTGATGACTTTATGTATAATTGGCTCATGTGTTTCTCTGGAGAGATTATTTGCCAAATTATTCCAGTAGTTATATTTAGCATTTATTATTGTCCTTTTTAGATTAGATTCTGCTTGTAATTTTTTTAAATATATAGTAGATGATGGTTTTTTAAAGAATGTTCTCCTAGCTGCCTTTTTTGTTCTCCATTTATTTTGGCATTTATTTGTCCACCATGCTTTGGGAATATGTTTAGGGAAGGTTTTCCTGGGTGTTGTCCTGGGGATAGCATGATTAGCTTTATTTATTAGTAAAGATGCCAAAACTTCAGCATGTGTGTCAGCTGTTGCGTTTGAAATGCATGAATTTTGGGTGAAACTTGTAATTTCATCATTTAGCTTATTTTGGAGCATAGGCCAATTTTCTTTGGTGTTGATATATTTGGAGGTATGTGATAGAGATTCAGCAGGTTCACCTAGGGAGCAAACTATGGCAAAGTGGTCAATTCATAGACTATCAATTTTATTTATATAAATTTTATTCAAAATATTTAAAGACACAATTTGTAGGTCGATTGTAGAGAAACTGCCACTTTTGGGGTTGAAATGTGTATTCAGGTTTGGAGGGGTAGCAACAGCTAATTCATTATTATTTGAAGTCATATGCTCAATGAACTTACCATCTTTATTTGCTGGTTTATTCCCCCACAAAAGGCTGTGGGCATTAAAGTCTCCACAAATAATGATATTTTTAAACATATTAGAATTATTTATATAGCTGAAGAAATCCATGGCATCTGTAGTTTGGTCATTAGGGTTATAAAAGCTTATTATGTAAGTTTTTGTATTATTCAGCCAAACACTGATACCATTGCATCAACATCATTTACAAAATCTGGAAAGTTGATGCCACAGAATTTATATTATTATTAACTATTAAAGCTACTCCACCTCCTTTTCTCTCTGATGATCTATCCTTTCTCAGGATAGTGTATCCCAGAAACTTAATTTGTTGGTTTTGGGTTAAATGAGTTTCCTGGAGGCAAGCAATATTGATGGAATTACTATTCATAAAAGATATTAGTTCATTTAACTTATTTTCTGTATGTTCCACTGGAGTATTGATATGTCGTCGGCTGGGAGGATGATTGTCGTATTAGGCATCTCCGGCCAAAATTGAGTTATGAATGCCATCTAGTGTAAAATTTTGCGTAGAATCTGAATCTGCTTTTTGTTTTGCTCTACTGGCTACCGTTCCTGAGTAAAAGACCAAAAACCATTTGTCGTATCGGACATTATCGCTGATAATCCGCTAGCGAAATTGTCGTATTGGAAAATTGTCGTATCTGGCTGTTTTGCCGTCACGCACTTCAGAGAAGAAGAAAATGGCGCGTCCAAGGAAAAACTTGGCGAGGGATTTTGAAGCAATTTTTGATGAATTTGGCAGGTAAAGTGTCGATTTCTTCTAGGCCTCTGCACCCGATAGTATAGTATAGAGTAGGGTCTCTGCACCCTATAGTACAGGGGGAGCTACACTGCACCTTTACCCAAGAGTATATCAAATAGGCTACCTGATTTGTTATGATTTTTGGTGCATATATAGTTTGATTTGGAAACAGCATTGAATTAGGAATATGGTTCTATTCCTAGATAACAGAATTGTCTTGTCTATTTACGCACATTATTGTACCACTGCACCATCTCATAATGCGATTTGCTAATTTGCAGAACTCAAAGGAAGTATCAAATTTTCTTGAACAAGTAGGCTAGCCTAGGCTATTTGATTAGGCTGAATATTTTAGCCATATGGATTGCTGAATGTTTTGAATGCATTGATAGTTAATAGTAGAGTCTAATGACAAATACACAATTTAGTTTAAGCATAGCCTAGGCTAATTCTAGAAAATACTGCCCAATCTTAAACACATGATCCTATAGGCCTTGTAGGATACAAAACCACTCAAACATAAATAGATTCAATCCCAGACATGTGCTGTAAAGAAAAAATAGGCTACTAGGGTTTGCTAACTTTTCTTTAAGCTTAATTTTCAGTATAAAAAAGTTTCTGAGATCAAATTGAGCTAATCCCAACAAGGTAATCTAAATCTATACATATGCAAGACTAAGAGCTTGCTTGGAAATATAGGCTCTATTTGAATCAAATTATGCTCGGTTGCTTGTCCAAAGTTAGTGATTATCCAAACACCAGGGGTGCTTGGATAATATACCCAGTTCTTCATCAGCAGCTGATGTGTATTACCAAATAAAGCTAGTTTAAAGAAAAATCAAACTGTTTTGTTAAGCCTAAAGGTGTATCTGGCTTTGTGGGGGAATAGACAAGGAAATAGAAAATCTAATGGTATATTTCCTTTTTTTCTTTATCGGATTTCTCCCCTTTAATAAATATTAGAGCTAAAAATATGTTTTGCTATTACTAGGCCTAGACTAGTCTATCCTTACAAAGCCTATCTTTAGTCTACTGAAAATTTCATTTTCCTGACCTGCAGTTCTTCACTGAGCCCATCGCTGGAGTAACCACTATAATTTTTTTTTCTTTTACAGCTCTGACGAAGACCTTGAGAATTCTGACGAAGATTCGGAATATGCACCGAGTATTGCTGAGTGCTCATCAGCAAATGAACCGAGCATCATTTCTTACAAAGACGAGTCAAGCTTTGCTGATGCAGGTGAAAGAGTTCTTTCCGATTCCCCGTTGCCCTTGGTTTATGTTTCGACTGATTATGGACAAGCTAATCGGAATAATGAAACTAGTTATTTTGAAGATGTCGAGAGAGGTTCAAATTCTTTTACAGAGCCTGTAGCTGGAAATAGGAATGGCACAGAAGGCGTTGACCCTGGAAAAAAATCAACGAGAAAAAGATTGAGGAATGAAAGCGAATGGATAAAAACTAAGATCAAGACAGCAAATAATGATGGGACTGCCTACGTTAACCCCAAGACTAAGAAAACGCATAGCAGAGTCCGTTCTGTGCAGCCTTCAAAGTGTACTGAAGATTGCTTCTACGAATGTCACAAAATCCCACCCGAAAAAAGACAGAATGCTTTTGATAATTTCTGGAAATTGTCTGCTGAAATGAAGAAAATGTTTTATCTGAAAACCACAAAGTGCCTGCCTAAGAAGAAAAACAAGTGACAAGGAGGAAAAACACCTACCAGTATTTTGTTGTCATCAACGGAAAAGAAAGGCAGGTTTGCAGATCTTTTTATCTGACAACGTTCGACATAACCGAGAGGAGAGTGCACTACGCTCACGAGCAGAAGAATACCTGCGGAACGCCCACGCCTCCAAGGAAGAAGATCGCCAAAAACAAAACATCAGAGGAAGACATGGACTTCATACGTAACCACATTAACTCCTTTCCAAAGATCGAGTCCCACTATCGAAGGGCTGAGACTTCCAAACAATATTTGGAGTCTAACTTGAACATGGCTCGGATGTATAGCTTATATTGTGAAAAGTGCGAAGATGAGGGCCGCAAGAGTGCCTCAGAAACTGTATACAGGAAAGTGTTCAATACGGAATTTAACTTGTCGTTCCACACACCAAAAAATGACCGGTGTGATTTGTGCGAAGAATTTGATGTTGCACGCAGGAATGGAATTACGGTATCTGACGAAAAACGAGCTATTTTTGAAAATCATAAAAGGTCAAAAGCAGAAACCAAAGTAGAAAGAGATATGGATAGAGTGCTTACCAAGCCAGTCCTCTGTTTTGATCTGGAAAATGTATTTGCATTGCCAAGAGGGAACGCATCTTGTTTCTTTTACAAAAGAAAGATCAATACTTATAACTTGACTGCTGTGCTGCATTACAAGGACAGTGCTGAACCAGATCCAAGTAAACAGACGAAAAAGGAGATCTATTGTGCTCTCTGGTCTGAGTTGATTGGAGGGCGGACCGGAAATGACATTGCAAGTGCAGTGGCGGCTATATTGTCAAAAGTCTTTTCAGGGCATCCAAATATCAAAGAGCTTATAACGTGGTCTGACTCCTGTGTCCCGCAAAATAGGAACAGTATCATGAGCTACCAAATGCAGGATACTTTGAAAAAGCTCCCCATGTTCAGTCCATTACAATGAAGTTTTGCGAGCCAGGACACTCATCGATCCAAGAAGTGGACGCTGTCCATAGTGCCATCGAACATTACTTTGCTAAATTGGAAATTCATTCACCTCTGACCCTCACTCGACTTATGATTAAAGCTAGGAAAAAGGAACCGTACATTGTGATCCAAATGAAAAGTTCTGACTTCTTAGATTTTCAGAGCTGCTCCAAAGAATACAAAGGATATTCGAAAGTTCCCTTCAGAAAAGTCAAGGAACTGAGATTTGTTTCAACTGAGCACAAAAGAGTGTATTACAAGGAGAATTTTGGCTCTGCCTCACATGAACTGGTGAAGATTGCACCCGAGGCTGCAGTAGTTAAAAAAGGAAGGGGAGTCTCCAAAGTTACTGTGATTGAGGAGTTACTTGAGCCAGGCCCACTCCCTAGGCTCTCTTCCTTGCCTGAGGAAAAGATCAAGGACGTGAAAAGCCTCCTAAAGTTCATGCCGCTGGAGGACCAAGCATACTACAAAGCATTTTTCGATAAAACATAAAAAAGTAGGTCCAGTTTCGTTGGAACGATGTTTCTTTGTACCCGAAGTAGTGCTGAGTTTTTCTTATGCTTTTATATTCGAAATTGATTAAAATTTAAAGCTTGCAAAACTGAGTTCCTAAGAGATAAGACATTTACGCTGCTAGTTTTCAGAGCAAAATTGTCGTATTGGTTTTCCGTAAAAAGAAATTTCCGCGAGCGTTTTGTCGTATCTGTTTTTCAACAAGCAATATCTCAATATCCAGTTGCTCCAGGTGAACGAAATTTCAACCAGGTTGTAGCCCTTGAGTGCGACTACAGTCGAGATAAAAAAAATCCCGGTTTCGTCATTAAATAAAAAAGATATCGCGTTACAAACTTCAATCGCGTTTTTCTTGAAACTCGTCTCGAGTCAGATACGACAATCATCCTCCCAGCCGACGATGTGTTGTGTTGTTGTTTTATTTTTCATATGACTGTGTATCAATGTTCAGCTTTGTTAATAGTAGAGCAAGATCTTTTTTTGCTTGAATGAGCATATGATTAGGGATGTTGGCATACCAGATATTTTTAGTAGGTTAGGCTATTTCTTCTTTGATGATATCATCCATATTCGTCGAAATCCCTAAATAAAAAAAAGTGGAAAAGAAATCTTCGTTTTCAAATTCAGCCGCAGATGACTTATAACTCTGATGGAAAACACACTGCAGTTGATCCAATTATAAGCAAAACAATAGCGCTGCCTAAGTAATAGGTGATTTGGGCACAATGTATTGTTTTTTTTATGACCAAGGCACTTCGTAGAGAAGAAGTTGGCGTTGAAACTTTGAAAAGAGCTCGCTGGATCAAAAATAAAAGTTCCAGTTTCCTTTTTAAGAATCAAAAGGATTGGATGGCAAACAGTCCCCCACCTCCATCATCTATCCAAACAAATCATATAAATTCTTTTAGATAACCATTTTGTCCAGCATAGTTGAAAATCCCAGTAATTGCGTCTCTGGGGATGCCCCCCCCATTACCGTCTCGAAAATCGCTATAAATTTTGCTAGCTGTCCATTCTTAATACATAAGTGTGTTTTAAAAGGGGTGGTCATATAAACTTTGGAGAGGTCTCATTCAATTTGAAATCAAGTCCTGGAGACTTTAATTAGAGTAAAAATTTATCAGAGATCCCATAGTCCCCCCCACGGACACTTTTTCCCAGAATACATCGGATCGAAACTTGAGAATCCCATTTTGTTCAAAATAATCAAGAAAGCATATCACAATGCCTCCAGGTTGACACAAACCCCAGGGCCTGGGAGAAAGGGTTATAAGTTTAGCCCTAAGAGGAATACAAGATTTTATTGAGAGGTTTGTCGTATGAACTTTGGAAAAGGCTCATTTGATTCGAAATTGAAAGTTCTAGTTCCCTTTTTTAGATTTGAAAGGGATCTGAGGGCAACTAATCATTTCCCTCTCTCGTACAGCCTCTTTTTCCCAGATGTATCTGATCGAAATTTTGTGACAGCAATTTTGTTCAAGATAGTCCAAGGAGCCTATAACAATGGCCCAAGGGTTGATAAAAAAAAAACAGAGCCTAGGGGCATGGGTTTGAAGTTATGCCCCACGGGCTTATAAAGTTTTTATGGAAGAGGTGATCGTATAAGCCTAAGAGGAGGCTCATTTGATTGGAAATGGAGAGTTTTAGTTCCCTTTTTGAGAGTCAAAGTTATCGGAGTGCAACGAAAATGCCTCTAGGGTTTACGCAACCTCCCAGAGCCCAAGGGCAAGGGCTGTAAGTAACATTCAGAAGGGTTATAAGGTTTCTATTGAAAACGAAAGTTCTAGTGGCTTGCTTATGAGTCAAATATAATTGGAGTGAAACGAGCCCCCCACCTCACCCATAATTTCTCAAAACACATACAATCAAAATTTTTAGACAGGTATTTACTTAGCATCGTTGAAAGGTCCAAATATGTATAAACATCTAAAAGTGAAATATAGGCTTTCTCTACTAGTTAATGGGTGTGATAACCTTTTATATAGTTTTACTGTGTTTCTGCGTGGAAATAACCTTCTCTATGTAAACAAAAGGGTAAGCAGGGTGCTATTTCGTCACCTTAAGCGGCGTTCACAAGTGTTTGTAGTCAGAATCCAATGTCTAGGCAACGACCGTTCACAAATAAAATTCCGCGCTTAGCTAGACACGCTAGACAGGGCCCGTGGCTAGACATTGAGTTCTAGACCCTAGAACTCAGTGTCTAGGATTTTCGATTACAGACAATCAGAATATGTCAAGATCCTCTATTTTCATCATTTTTCTTTACATTTGTAAACTGAAATTTAATTTTTGTTTTCTCATTAATTGTTTTTTTTTTTCATTTTAGGCAAATATGCAACACCAGACAATAATGAAGCACACTAAGGCAATTGTTTTGCTTATCTCATCCATTAGCTTGTGAAAGTAAAAATAGGGATTATAATGTTTAAAAGTTTTGCCCGCATATGCTATGTTGATTGGCTAGAAGTGACAATTTGAAACTAAATTTGTAGTTTTAGCTAAGCACCGAATTTTACATGTGAACGATCGTTGCCTAGACATTGGATTCTGGCTGGACACGTGTCTAGACATGGGAGCCTAGCTAGACACGCTTGTGAACGCGGCTTTAATAACAGTATTTTAAAGCTACAATCAAAGTCTCTTATCTCTTATTCATCTCTTATTGTATTTTATATCTCTATGGGCACAATGTATTGTTGTTTTTTTTTTCCAAGGCACTTCGTAGAGAAGAAGTTGGCGTTGAAACTTTGAAAAGAGCTCACTGGATTAAAAAAAAATGTTCTAGTTTCCTTTTTAAGTATCAAAAGGATTGGATGGCAAACAGTCCCCTACTTCCATTATATATCCAAACACATCATATAAAATTTTTTAGACAGCCATTTTGCTCAGCATAGTTGAAAATCCCAGTAATTGCGTCTTTGGGGATGCCCCTCTCCCCCCCCCCCACAGCCGTCGCGCCCAGTGCGAGAAATTTTGCTCGCTGCCCCTTCTTAATACTCAAGTTTGTTTTAGAAGGGGAGGTGATATAAACTTTAGAGAGGTCTCATTCGCTTGGAAAGAATAAAGTAGCCTAGCAATTTTATAAATTATAAAATTTGTAGGCAAATTTCTATTTCAGGCACTTTTTGCTATCTTGGAAATCTGTTGATTTAGGTGAAAAAATATATCAGAAATAGCTTTGGTTATGTATTTTGCTAATCAGTGTGTTCAGATCTTATTTCCTTAGAAAGAAAGCAATATTATGGTAGATCTGAGGACTTTGATCTTACTTCTGAGGCTGTTTTTTTTTTTCTCTTTTTTGCAAACCTCTTTTTTTATTATACTCTTATCAATAATTCTGAAATTATTTATGCAATTAAAAGTTTTTTAATTACCAACTCATTTTAGTAACAATCAATAATCTCAAATTAAGTAAAAATATGTTCACTACTATTGCTAGATGACAGCAAAATTCCATTGTTAATGCATTTTGACCACCTGGTATATTGAATGACTTTAGATTCAATGACATCCATTTCTGATTCTAAATTTCAAGACAATTCTAGTACAATATGTTTTCTAGTCAGACGATTTTTTCCAAGAAGCAATAGCTTAGTTTTTGGTATTTTGAGGGATCAGAAGCTTTGTGAAGATGTAAAGTTAAGGTTCAAACATTGTGGTATTTAGGAATGTTACATTCGAGTAGGGTCTTTCATACCAGGCAAACCAGGTATTGAGCAAGTCTGGATAAAGTACATCTTCCTATCCAAATAAATTTAGACCTCTGATTGGCAGGAGAAATAATACTGACCTCAATTAATACCCTGCTTTTTTCAGAAAAAAGAGAAAAATGTGGGTCCATCCAAAAGAGAGGAGAAAGACCAGATTAGACTGGGTAACATTGCTACAGACCCACAGATCAAAATGATATTGGTTTCTGAAACCTTTTTAGTGGATAGATTATGTAAATTGTTCATTAAAAGAGAATAAACATATGCAAATAAAGTGAGATGGTGTTAGATAAGGTCTAATCAAATACCTATTTATTACTCAATTATAAACACTTCACAACGAAATTAACGAGTGCAATTATATTCCTTTCTTTCACCCTGCTGTGTATCCAGTAGACATCACAATTACAATTTAAAATCCAAACCTGTTTCTCCCAGCCTTTTGGGTAGTTTTGCACTATGTTAACTATAACGCACCATATAAGATGTTAGTATAATATCTAAAATATGTAAAAAAGGTAAGAACCAATTTTAGGGGGGTCCATAAAAGTACGGCAAAATATATGAGGAGATTCACCCCCTTGTCAATACCTCGCCCTTTTCGCTAAAGTTTTTTTTTAGTAGTTTCAAAAGAGCTCTCTATTCTAATTAACCGGCCTTTGTGATTCAGGGGTTTGTGGTTCGAACAAAATTCGAACTTTAGTGTAAAGAGCGAGGTATCGACTAGGGGGCAAACTCCCTAATATACGTAATAAAACATACGAATATAGAAGTTCGTTACGTAAGTTAATTCGTAAGTTACGTCAGAATAAAATTTCGAGAAAGCCATTTAGCCAAAAAAGTAAAATTAATATGAAAATTTTGTTTCAATTATTCATGTACGGTGAGCCAGAATCAAAGCTGCATTAAAACTTAAAACGAACAGAAATTATTCTGAATATGAAAGGGGCTGTCCCTTCCTCAATACCTCGCTCTTTATGCTAATGTTTGAATCTGTCACACAACTTAATTTTTTAAAACAATAAAAAACATTAGAGTAAAGAGCGAGTTATTGAGGAGGGGACAGCCCCTTTCATATACGGAATAATTTCTGTTCGTTTTGAGCTTTAATGTCGCTCCTTACTTACAGTTAAAAAAACTTGTTTTTTTTATTTAATCTTAAAAAGAAATATAAAACCAACAGAAAAAAACAACACATGACAGGCCTTGTCCCTTGAATCAAGCTAAAGTACACTAATATGGGACGACTGGTTTCTATTTTGGTACAATACCCTTGTGTATCTCTGGAGGCACATGTGGATCTAAGATAAGTAGAAATGAGAGCTGAAATAATCGAATAAGCTTGCATCAAATAAAATGTGTTCAAAAATATCAGTAGTTAAACACAAATTTTACTCTTTTTATAAAAATCCCACGAAGTAAATAATTTGGGGAGTACACAAGGAATTAAATGAATGCATTAATTCAGACACAAAATACTGGCATTTCCAATTGCAATTGTCAAATCAGTTTACGATTTAACAGTTCCAGGACAATGGTACAGGGCGGTATGGAACTTTCTAGCCCCCTTTGGAGTAAGAGAAAAGTCATTTACTTCTGTAAAAGGTATCTTTTTTTGCTGAAAAAAAATTAATTTCCCTCAGATCTGTACCAAGGTTAAAGGGATATCTAGTTTTTTTGTTTTTTTTTATTTGTCTTTTACTGTTTATAATCTAGAGGGTTTCGTTTTTTATTAGATACAAAGGCATAGCTGTCCCGACAACAAGACAAAAGAAGATAAAGAGATTTCGAAAGCAGACACCAATGAAACTTGGAAATAAAAATAAAATTCTTAGAAGCATATAAAGAGAAATGAAAGACCAAAAAACCTACATTTGGTTTCACTTTATCAATCTACATATTTTCTTTTCACTTTAATAAACTCATCTTTATCTTTACAAGCTTTACCCTAGAAGATTGTGCATATTAAATTTTATTTTCTTCTCAAATATGGTCAAAACCTCATGATTTAGCGTTTAAACCTAACATTATGACAGTTTTACTTATGAGTTGCCTACAAAATTATGGTTAACTTTTTATTTCAATTTAAATTCTAAAGACAAAATATTGTGTTTTTTTAAATATTGGGTTTAAAGATCAGCAATGTGTAAAAATAATAGTTGAATATGTACATAGAAATGAAAAATATGTGGGATATTGAATAAGAGACTATTGCTGCTCAAAACCAGTGTCTATCCTTTCAATATCTTATGCAAATTTATCAGACTGTAAATAAAACACAAACTGATGTAACTATAATTAAAAAAAGATAAATTAAAAAATAATTCACATGTGGCTGCAATTGAGAGGAAATTAGGTTTATCTTTTCAAAACCATTCTGTGATGAACTTCTGGAGGGGTGGTGTAGAGTCCTATTCACCCTGGTGTGAATTTCAAGTGTAGGATCTCTATCGCAAATAAAATCCCCATTTCCTATTGATATATTGTGAATTAAACAAGGCGCTGTAACAATCTTCAATGCCTTTGGTACAGAAGCATAAATATTTGAGCAACGCCGTAACCGGTTCACAATGTCCCCAAAAGCATGTTTAACTACAATTCTCGTTTGAGAAAGTTTTTTACTATACTTTTTTTGGTTCTGTTGAGATTATGTTCATTTTTTTTAAAGGCACTAGTAACCAATGTTGAATAGGGAAAGCATTGTCACCTAGAATGTGATAATCTCCCGAGGGAGAAAATCTAGTTAGAGGATCTAATATGAACTGCCTATACCAATTAGATGTTTGAAATACATAACTATCATGGTTGCTTCCAGGAAAACCAGCACAAATATAAGAAAAACGTCAATCTGGAAGCACTACAGCTAATAATATTATGGAATGAAATTGCTTGTAATTTAAGTAGTCCTTTTGACACTTAACTGGAGCATTAATAGGTATATGGCATCCATCAATACATCCAATCACTCCAAGGAAGCCAGCTCGTTCTTTAAATTTAGATGCAATATTTGAGAGGGAATCAACTTCTGGCCACTTTATTACTTGTTTGAAGTTTTCAAATATACTGTCACAAATTGAATCAACTGCTGTCCAGACAGCAAATTGAGACCGACCAAACTTTCAGCAATTACACAGATTGCTCCCTGATTTGCCAAATAAGTCAGGGTAATGAGAAGAGACTCATTCAGATTAAGGGGCTTTTGTCCCTCATGGTACACTTTATCATCTGTAGAACTGAAAAGAACAAAACCTTTAGAAGAAAAAGTCCAAGAACAAAATTTGCAATACTGTTTTTCATTCCGAGAGGAAAAGTATATATGTTATCTATTTTGTTATATACATCAAATATTTTCTTGTAGGGCCTTATGCGAATCATAGTTTATTTGGAAAGCTATTTTTGTAGGTTAAATATTCCAGCTAAATTGAAAGATTGAAACTTTTCCTCTTAGCAATTGCTTTAGTAGACATATAATTGCAAATTAAACCCTATTTGAATGTTGCTGAAGTTTTTTAAATAATGTTTAATCAATGAAATTTTTCTATTTCCCCCTTGTGTAGTCCTGTCTTATAATTTAGTTTTTTCAAATTTTAACAGTATTGAATATAGTTGAACAAGCTACAATGGGAGTAACCAAACCATAGGCATCATGTGAACTGTTTCTTCATATCATACAGTTTAATACTTACTCCACATAAATTTCTAGCTTTGTTTTCAAATTCATTTCATTAAAAAAATATAATGTAAACAAATTTAGTTTAGATTTAAAAGGTTCAAAAAGCTAGTTTTGAATAACAAATGTAAACCATCTAATCAGAAGCTTAGCAAAAACAAGGAGCAGTATGTCTTAAAGTAGTCAACCAAAAAATTAATTGAGTGGACCAGTGTTGGCCTTATATATTTCAGACATTCTTGACAGTCTATTGAGGAGACCTTCATCTAATTTAATATCTTTAAAGGTTTGGAAGTAATTACATTCAACACCATGGAAAGGTTATATATTGCTCTAAACTTGGGTACCTCTTTCTTAAAAAAATTTAGCTGGTGAATCCCCTATAAAGAGTTTAATCCAGACTAAAATAACATTTTCATGAGAAGGAAACTAAATTAATTAATGGTGTATTTAATTAACAATTGACCCAAGGTTTTAATTTTCAACAAAAACAGAAAACTTTGGGAGAGTCACAAATCTTTATTTTTAACTCTATTCTCTGGTGAAATTAAAAGAAATAATTACAACTGAAATAAATTAATAACAAAATAGCTACTAATTCTCAGTAAATGATAATTACCAACAAAAGCTCATAAGAATTTGAAATGTTGATCTGGTTACACAAAAGTGGCGCCAGAAGTCCCTGTCTGAATATGTAGCCACTGTTGGCATGTACCCAATGTGTACAGGATGGCATTCAGGTTCAATACATCTGAAAACATTGTCAAGTTCCCCAGAAAACTATAGAAACTGCTAGTCTTCTTCCTCTGAAGAATCACTCTCAACAGATGAAAAGCTATCAAAGATAGTAGAAAAGATCTGCAATGACATGTTAGAATCTCCCATTGTTGGACTGAAATAAATCTTCAAAAATTATTTTACAATTATAATAGGAATTTTTCTGTCAGAATACATGCATACTTTTTAATACTCTACATTGAAATTAATATAGTTTTATATTGCTATAATCTAAAGACTATAATATTTGGCAAAGACATTGCTATAATCTCTGGTGAAAACATCTGAATTTTGTAGCATATCTTATTTACTTAAGATCAACCAAAACAATAAGAAAAGGAAGTGAAATCAATTCCCAAAAATTTAGAGGGGGGGGGGTGGGGGGGGGTGGCAGAAACAACAAGTTAGCCATGATTAAATAGAAAATAGCAATGAAATAGAATTAAGAAGGTATTTTTTCAAAGTCTAGGGTGTAAAACAGCCCCCCCCCCCAATTGGCACCCCTGAGAAAAGGGGTATGGCAATGAAAATTAAGAGCTGCAAGAGAGTGTGGATTTTCTCCACATAAAAACCACTAAAATACTACAGTGTCAGAAAACCATGATACTGATCATTATATAAGGAGAGAAAAACACTGATCTAGAGTAATCATACTGATGACTTTTATTTTGTACTATTTAAAAGACCTTATTTTCAACTGTTTGTTTTATTTCTACATCCTTGAAGCTGATTCAAAAAAGATTAATTAGCAGATTGAAAGATAAAAAAATTAAAATATTTAGAAATAATTTCAATAAATATAAATTTTAACAATAAAATTAAACAAGAATATAGTTACTATTGTGTTTTAGTCAGAAAAGTACAGAAAGCTACATTAACCAAAGTCAGCAAAAAAAAACAAAAAACACTTAAACTTCAATTTTATCAATTAAAATATTAGCAATGTGTAGTTACTATTTGGCCTATACTATTAACCAATGCAAAACTAAAACAGTAAAAAGAAACATTACATTCAATGTTTTTACAATATATTAATCATAACAACCAATATCATGTACACTTGCCCCCCTAATGCCTTGATACAGACACAGATTATAAACAAACATTTGATGATTTATAATTACTTCTTACTCCATAAGTAATTTCCATCATTAGGTGACTCATCATGCAATACAAAAAACAAAAATCAGCAGGACTTTGGGCTAAGCTGTAAAAAGCAGACAGAAAAATATCCCCAAGTCTGTTATAAATATTCTACACCAGAAGCATGTATTGAATTAGGAAAAACCATAATAAAAGCATTGAGTGATGTATTCACTTTTATCATAGCTAAATTATGTTGGAACCTGTAAGTTTACCAAGCTAAGTAAAAGACCTGTCATGCATAGAATCTTTTAGGCCCTGAAAATAAAGAAAAAGGTAGAAACAGTAGCTTGGCAATGCCTCTAAAGGTTATATTTTTGGTCATGGATTCACTTTTGAAAGTTATATTTGCATAACTCTTTTACTTCTCAAGATAGTAAGAATCCACTGAGCCATGGGCGCTCATAAGCTAAATTGCAGGGGGGACCCTTGTTGAATTGGCACTTTTAATGCTATATAATACAAAGCTAACAACAAAAATAAAAATAAGGCAACATTATTCAGCCAGAGGGGGCGCCCCCTGCCCCCCCCCCTCAACACAGCCCATTAGTCACCAGGACTATATCAGCATGTTTCTAAAGGAAAACTGGCTAGTGAGACAAAATTCCCATTTGTAGCTGATTTGGGAATGTTTTTTTAGACTTAATAGTAAAATGTTATTTTGAAAACAAATTTATACAAATTATTAAAAAGAGCTAGAAACCCCACAAAAATAATTTCAATTTTGCTGTGATGTCATTTTGAGGGGTTTCAGGCTATCTTTGAAAAAAACTCAAATTTGTTTTCTTAATAACATTTTACTATCAAGACTAAAAAACATTCCGGAATCAACTACAAATGGCAAGTTTTTCTCATTAGCCAGTTTCATTTTGTAAAACAAGCTTATAAACTTCTGGTGACTATGGCCCATTTTTAGTCCTTTAAGTGCTTAAAAAGCATTTGCCCCAGAAAAGATTATTGAATTCTGAAAGAGCATAACAAAAGGCAATAAAATTGTATCTTAACTTCTTTTTGCTATCTTGGAAAGGGGTTAGGGTAGGAAAATGTAATTTTCAATGATAAATTCTGGGCCTAAAGCATACTCTGGGAAGGTATTTCCAAGCTTCCATGTTAACCCTCATCTGATTTCTATGTCTAAGAAATTTGCCTACTTAACAGGTCTATTAGCTATTGAAATTTTAACAAAACAACATTTTACCTGAATTTTCTAAGATCAGTTTCTTTTTCTCTGACTTTAGGCCTAGTTCTAAAAATGCAATTATTATTATTTCAGTAGAGTTTTTTAGCCATATCAATGGTTTTTTTTCTAAATTTCTGAAGAGTATTAGCATATCTTAGAAATCTTATAAATTGAGCAAAGTTGTGAAGCTGAAAAAAGTTCTTGTGCTTAATTTAAGCAGAAGAAATGTTTGGTAAGGTTACACTTACATAAAACAAAGATTTTTAAAGGACATCAAAGGTCACTAGCCTCTAAAGGGAGGAGTGGAGGTAGGGGTATTTGGGTAGAGACCTAACTGGAGAGGAGGAAACATGTTAGGGAACCTATTTATTTATTAATACCAAGATACGGTAAGCTTTAACAAGCTTGATGCACTAAACAATTATAAAAAAGTCTATAACAATGTCAATGACATAACAAAAACATACAGTAACTGAAAACATTGAAAACAATATTACTGAAACATAAAATAGCATACCAACTTAACTGAACATATCTGTTAATATTTGAAACCTACCAAAAAATAAGCCTACAAAATAACTGAAAACACACAGTCACAAATTAGCTAATACAAAAAGGGAACCTATTCTAATTTCATTATATGCAGAATAATCATAATTAACACATTCTGCATGCAGCCTTACTATACCTTACCCCCTCACCCCAATGTGCAACTATATAGACCAAATTACAGATATCTTATCAATTTTTCCAATGTTTCTCAGTTTTTTTAACCCTTTATCCTGTAAATTTAATCAACTATGAAAAAACAATAACTGGAATAAAATTTACAGGTGACAGAATGCATTTGTATATAAATTGGGCTATATTTTTGCACATAAGGGGGGGGATAAAGAGCAGCAAGGTTGACTATTTTGAAGAAAGAATTATTTTCTTAACATGTTTCCTTTTCTCCAGTTAGTTTTCTAGGCAAATGCCAAGGTAGGTACTTCAAAATACCTTCATGGGACATACTTAGTCTGTAGACTCATCCCTAAAAGTTTCATTTTCCTAACCTAACCCTTTTCCAAGATAAGATAAAGTAGCTAAACTAGAATGCGTCAAATAACTTATTCACTTTGGTCATAGCTTAATTATGTTGCACACTGCAAATTTACCAAAAATATTAACCCAAGGATCTACAACCTAGACAATTGAATAAATAAAAATAATCCCAAATTATGTAAAGTCATTATAAGTTAACTCTTCTTATCAGCTTCAAGCTCTGAATGATTAACGTAAGATATGGAGTTCTAAAGATGTAAGCTCAGTGGTGTTCTGATAATTTTATACACATTATATCCAAAAAATAGCCTAGCTAAATATTTTTCAACTTTAGGTGAATTTGTTAGGCCTACTGTATGTTTAGGTTATCAATATATGAACCCTACAGTAGCCGTCAAACACCATACAGCTTGAAAGTATCTGCCGAAAGTTCATGCAAACGGTTACAAACATAGGTTTATAAACAGTGCCAGTTTTGGTTAAACCAGAGCTTTAACCAGTCTCTTGTTTCACGCAAAAATAGTTTTCATGACAACTTGGTTTGTCATCTAGAGGCATCTAAGTCATCTTAAGTCAGCTTTACATCGGGTTTTCATCACCAATGTACCCATCACAGAAATTGACTCCTGTTCCAAGCAGAAGCTGTTTATTGAAAGACATGATAGTGATGGAGGTATAGATCATATACAACAGACCAAGTCCGGTCTGGTTGCTTACATGAAAAGCCTCAAGTCGGCAGCTTCACTCGCCAACTCCCTGAAGTCCTTCACTGACATAAGTGCTTCTTTTCGAGAGGAAAAGTTCTTTGCGATCGCTAAGATCGTGCCTCTTGCCACAACAGAAGATGATGTTGTCTCTGTTAACCCCAAGCTAGTCAGTGCCAAGCGGTGTGGACAATCTGAGACAGTCAAACTTACCTTTAGTGACGCCAACTCCCGAAATGCAGCAATCAAATATGGGTTATTCATTGGTTATACTCACATCAAAGTCTTGCCATTCAGACAAATTCCCAAGCGGTGTTTCAAGTGTCAGTCATTTGATCATCTTGCTAAAGATTGCAAAACTACCATGCATTGTTCCAGATGTGCTGTTTCCCATGAGAACAGTAGAGAGAGCTCCTGCCGTTCTCAAACAGTGAAATGCGCTTTGTGCCCGGAGCCTAATAATGGTCACCCTAGCTTTAGTTTGCAGTGCCCAGCAGTCCGACGAGCAATACAGAAAGCTTATCCTCAAACCCGAAAATGAACGAACTATCTATATTTTGCCGCAATGTTTACGGTCATAATGCTGCCAAACTGGACTATCTCAAAAACTTGTGCATAGGACATAACATTGTTTGCGTCCAAGAACACTTGTTAACTACCGATAACTTTGGGCTTATTCAGTCAATTCCTGATAAATCTGTGCACATTCATGAGGCTAAGCGCTCCAGTGCAAGGGGCCGCCCTAGTGGCAGACTTGCGATATTCGTTGACGACAGTATCGACTGTCGTAAACTTCAGTCGTGCGATTTCTACCTAGCAGTCAAGTTCCCTGGCCCCAGTGCTTTCACGCTGGTCAATGTCTACCTACCAACTAACATGAACACGGATCTCAGAGAAAAACGATATGCCGAGGCTTGCGGTCGAATCGGAAGACTATTCCGCAAACTGGGGAATTCGCGGATTTTAGTCTGCGGTGACTTCCACTGTGACCCTCTCTTGAAAGGAAAGTTACAAGACGTTGTTATGACATTTATTCCGAGTGAATGTACTCTTTACACTAAAGATCAAAACTTTACGTTCATTCACAACTCAGGAAGCACAAGCAATATGGATCACGTCTTTTCAAACTTCACTATCCCCTCGCCTATAAAGGTGGATTCAGAGCATACAACAAGTGACCATCTCGGTCTCAAGCTCCGTGTTCCTTTTAGTCGCGCAGTGAAATCAAGAAATCGAGGTTACATAGAAAGATGCGAGTGGAAAAAGATTAAAATTGATCTGTATAAGTCGACGTGTGACGAAATTTTGGGCAAAATAAAAGTTCCATTTCAGCTTCTGGTCAATGCGTGTGATGACAAAATCGCACTCAACATATATTGTGCTGAAATCACCCACGCGCTAAAAGTGGCTGAGCCTGCATCTGTACCTAGTGCAGTTATTAAGAAAGGTACTAGGAAAAGGGGATGGAGCGACCATCCTTACGTGAATCATGCTAAAAGGAGGTCTAAGATGTGGTACTCAGTGTGGCGCGAATCCGGCAAGCCTAGGTCAGGTACTGTTTTCAATCTCTTTTGTAAAACAAAAAGAGAATACAAAGTATGTTTGGATGAGCTTAAAGTGGAGGAAGCAGAAACTGCTTCGAAAGAGGCTATCCGTGACCCGCAAAATATGTGGAAAAAGTTTTCAAGTAGAAGAGTGCAGCCAAAGCATTGTGCCACAGTACCTGAAGAACAGTGGTTAGAACATTATTCAAAGGTTTTCGGGTCAAAAAATATTCCTTTGGAAAAAGAATATGATGAATCGTTAAAATTACGTCTTGATTCGCTTCTGAAACAGAGAAATTATTTTGTGGTTTCTAAAAATAATGTTTCAAGGGCTGTTAGCCAGTTAAAGAGTAACAAGGCTACCGGTCTTGATAGTGTTAGTGGTAATCATCTACGCAATGGTTCCCCGCTTTTGCTTCAGCATCTGCAACTACTCTTTCAGATGTGTATAGATAGTGTGACCGTTGCTAACTCGTTCTGTACCGGGGTTGTTACAAATAACCTCAAGAAAGGAAAAAATGCGAATGAGTGTGGAGGCTATAGGCCTATTACTGTCTCAAGTACGCTGAGCAAAGTGTTGGAAAGCTTGGTTCTTAGCGAAATTGTATCGAAATGTGTTATAGACCACAGACAGTTTGGATTTCAAAAATATCTCAGCTGTGCTTTTGCTCATAGACTTCTAAAGCGTATTCTTGCTAAGGCTGAACTAATCGGGTTGTCCTTGTATGTATGTAGTGTCGATATTTCTGCTGCATTTGACTCAGTCATCCAGTCCGCCGTCTTCCAGACCCAGCTAGATGCTGGCGTGAACACCCATATAGTAGCTATGTTATCCTATTGGTACTCTAATAGCTATATAAGAGTGAAACTCGGACATGAAAGACTTAGTGCGCCAGTTAAACTAAATAGAGGGCTTCGACAAGGCTCAGTTCTAAGTCCGATATTATTTAGAACTTTGACTTCTAAGGTTACAAAACAAATCTCTGGTGGGCTTAGCCTTGATCTTTGTGATCTGAGTCTAATAAGCTATGCCGATGAATTACTTATGTTAAGTTCTTCTCTGAGTCTATTGCAGGATAATTTAGATAAGCTTGTATCTGGCTATAGAGCTATTAATCTGCAAGTTAATGGAAAGAAAACTGAATTTCTGATTTTCAACTCAACGAAACGGGATTCCCCAGAACCAACTGTTTCAGTAAATAGCGCTAATATTGCACCGTCTTCATTGCTTAAATACTTAGGTCTTCTGTACGGTCGAGATAAGAAAGCAGCTAGAATGCTTTGCCTTGACACCCTTATGTCAAACCTACGAATTAGCTATGCTAAACTGGCCCCCCTGAAGTATTCATACAATTGGAAAATTCTGGCGAGGCTATATAGAGCGGTGGCACTCCCAAATATTCTTTACCTGTCCACTGTATGGGAATGGTTTACGGAAACAGAGCGACTAAAGGCTAGATCTGCGTACTGCAAATATTTAAAATTTCCGTTACGAGTACCGCTGTTCGAGAGAAATACATTTCTCTTGGACAAGTATCTTATTCCAGAGCCTCGTGAAGTTGTGGTAATGCAGGAAACCAATGCTAGAAAAGGTGCACTGGAGCACCTTTACGATATCCTTCTGTTGCTCGTCATGTACGAGTTGTGAATGTATATAGTATATATAATCTAATGGATTATTTTTGAAGTAATGTTTTTTTTTGTTTTTCCCTTACTTCGCAATGTTTTTGTTATTGGTGGGCTAAAATAAACTATCTATCTATCTATCTATCTATCTTAAGTCATCTAGAGCAACTGTGGCTAAATTTGAAAACAAAGATTTCTTTTCCACATTTTTTATTTAGGGATTTTGACGAATTTCGATGCAAATATCAAAGAAGAAATGATTTATTAAAAATATCAGGTTTGATGAATTTTAGCATTTATTAGTAATTTCTTACAATTCATTTTAAGCTCAAACATTTTGTGTTTTGATTTGAATGTGTTTTGATTTGAATGTGTTTTGATTTCGTACTGTGTTATATTTTTAAACAGCCAAGTATTTATTTGTTGCATTGTGCCTCCAGGCAGAAGTTTTGATGTTTTTGTCTATTGTTGCGCACTTTTTGGGTAAAATTCTACTTCAGCTACTTTTGGCTATCTTGAAAAAGGGTTAAGTTTGGAAAATGAAATTTCAAAGGATGGGTCTACAGGCTAAAGTATGTCCTTGGAAGATATTTTGAAGTACATATCTCCATGCCTTCTCCCTCTAGAGGGTCCTGAAATTGGTCAATATATACGAAATCATATTATTGAGTTAGGACAAAAGTGAATACACCATTCGATGCCTTTCTTCATGCTGATTACGAATATAATAATCATTCCTATTGGAAATTCAAATTTAAGCCATTTTTGAGCTCTTGAAAATGACAAAAAATAGGGTGTAAAAAGGCTAATATAGCGTGGAAAAAGGCTTAAAACCATTGTTTTAAACTTACTGTTTCATATTAAATACTTATTTTAATCCATAAGCACTGACTTTCCATGAGTAGGTTGGATAATCACAAGTATATATGTTCCAACAATTCATTTTGCAAATATTATGTATGTTTTTCTTCCTTAACGCTGAATGTTCAAGAATGCGTTTTTGACAAACCGTCAAAAATATTAAAGGATTAGGTTAGGTTTTGTTAGGTTAGGTTAGGTTATGTTTTGTTAGGTTTGGTTAGGTTAGGTTAGGTTTAATATTTTTGACGTTTTGTCGAAAACGCATTCTTCAACATTCGGCGTTAAGCAACAAAAATATACATAATATTTGGAAAATAAATTTTTGGAAATTATATACTTGTTACTCATGGAAAGTCAGTGCTTGTGGATTAAAATAAGGATTTATTATGAAACAGTAAGTTTAAAACAAATGTTTTAAGCATTTTTACACCCTATATTAGCCTTTTTACACCCTATTTTTTGTCATTTTCAAGAGCTCGAAAATGGCTTAAATTTGAATTTCCGATAGGCATGATTATTATATTCGTAATCAGCATAAGAAAAGGCATCGAATGGTGTATTCACTTTATTCCTAACTCAATAATATGATTTTGTAGATATTGACCAAGGGTCAATATATACAAAATCATATTATTGAGTTAGGACTAAAGTGAATACACCATTCGATGCCTTTTTTTATGCTGATTACGAATATAATAATCATTCCTATCTAAAATTAAAATTTAGGCCATATTTGAGCTATTGAAAACGAAAAAAAATAAGGTGTAAAAAGGCTAATATAGCGTGGAAAAAGGCTTAAAACCTTTGTTTTAAACTTACTGTTTCATAATAAATACTTATTTCAATCCATAAGCACTGAATTTCCATAAAAACTTGGACAATCATAATTAGCTTATTTAAGCTCAAAGAATTTATTCTGAAAATATGTATTTTCTTCTTCCTTTACGCTGAAAGTTAAAGAATGCGTTTTTGACAAAACATCTAAAATATTAAAGCCAAACTCAATTTTTATAGTTCATTTGACTTATTTACAAGTCAATCAGGCTTTTTATAACCTATAACTCACCAAATACTTCACCAGGCTTTGGAGCTGAAAATGCTCTGTTAGGGCTAAAGGCTAAAAGAAGTTGTTTTTACTCACTCTGTCAGGTAGTTTTAGGTCTTGGGATTTTTTCCAAGATTCTTTGCACAAGGGAACACAACAGTATGGTCCTCCCATTGATGAGACTCGAAAAAGACCACAAAAAGTAGACATTTGGTGTTCTTTTCTTCTTTATTCCTATATGAGATGAACTATTTTGACAAATAACATGGCTGCCACGAGTAGTTCTTTTTTTATCCGAGAGTGTCGCTTCAAAAACGACTAAGTTCTCTTTGAAGATCCTATGTGTCTGATTGAACCTTAAACGTCATATCATATAGCCAAAAGGCGTCTGAATACCCGACCCTCTTTTTTAACATTGCGAGATAGGACGGATGGACATCTGTATGATAATACTTCTTGTCTGTGGTTAAGACGTCACAAGGAGTCAAGGCTACTATTTGCGTGAATTTCAAAATTGAGGCGGAACGTGCCACGTGCCTTTCACAGCCAATTTTTCTAGGAAAAAGGTAAATTTTAAGGTTTTGTACCATTAAATTCAGAATTCAATCATTTACCTGAATATAACAGTCATTTCCAGTGGAAATTCCTCTTAGAAATTTTGGGTAAAGGCACTACCCCTGATAGAAACAACTTAGCCTATTTCTTACTGTATATTATTCAGTCAATTGGGTTGTAAGGATTCAGAGATACTGCCCAGTAGACACAGGATATAAACAACTTACTTCTTACTGTATATCCTGGTTCTATTGGGCAGTACATCTGCACCTTTACTGCAGGGGTTCCTTCTCAGTAAATTTTGATTGAAGAATGATTATGAGATAGCTAAGAAATAATTATACCATTTGATTCAGAATTCAATGTAGTATCCAAATATGACACCAATTTCCTCTGGAATCTCATAGATTCTATAAATCATGCTTTACAGGAGACAAAAGGATTCAAGGTCAGGCTGTGGGGTTGTGGCTCTGGTGGCTTAGACCCTGAATCCAAAGTGAGTCAAAAACTAAACTGAAACTAGGTTTTACAAATTCCAGAAATTTCTAATCTGGATATTCCAGAATTTCATGAATTCGTTTCCACCAGAAATGATTTTTATATTTGGATAGAGGATTGAATTCTGAATCAAATGGTATGTGTATTTCCTAGCTATCTCATTATGGTCCTATATTCTAAATTTACTGCTATCCCACTATGGTCCTATAGGTAAAACTGCAGATTAGTGACCCCCGGTAAAAAAATTGTATTGAAATTGAATTTGAATTGAAGTTGTAAAAAATTTTGCAGTAGGTTGCATCAAGACATGGCTAATTGTAAACAGAATAAAACCAAGACAGATTGTCTGAGTAATTGAGAAGCAAAATGTTTAACTGGCTAGCGGCATGGGTAAATGGCATAAGTGTGCATGACTCTTATTGGATACATACTTGTTTGTTAGTTTTCGGAAAGGCATGCCTGCCTAGAGTCTCGGGCATGTTGACCCAGAATTTAAAATTGACATATGACAGTTAGATTGCCTGCAATGAGGGGCAAACAAGGCACACCTGCCTGTGGTCTTAAGAAGGTTGACCAAAAATTTAGAATTGACATGGGATTATTAATTTGCTTGAAATAAGAGGCACACAATTGTTTAAAGCCGTCTTTATCTTTCAAATAGTACCTATTTGTTGCCTAAGCTTGGCCCTGCATTCTGAAAAATTTTCAATTTTTCACAAATTTCTGGGTCACTTACCAAAGACTCTTTGTAACTGTTCCAAACTTAACATTGTAACTGTCCATAGGGAAACAACAGATCTATAAATTTACTGACAAATGGGATTTTTCCCAGTGAAATGTTTCTATCGTTGGTCCTGAGGACAAGATATCGATAAGGGCCTAAGTTTTACTCCAAAGTGAAAATCCATCAAAGTTAATTAGGATACGTCCTACGCCTAATTCAAATAGCAAAGAGATAGGCTAGACATAACTCTAGAATCAATTGCCTATATCATTCTGAATTTAATATAACATTTGTTGGTAAATATTGAGCAGTTTGCATAAATGACCTATGAATAAAGTGAACATACCAATTGATTTAGCAAAGGTTTTATCATTGTATGTTGTACCAGACAAATAAATTAAAGTGAATAGTGCTATGTATAAGAATAACACTGCTGTGGTTAAGGTAGGAAATGAGGTTAGCAGCTGGTTTTGTATTAAATCAGAATCTAAGCAGGGTTGTGTTCTATCCCCCTTTATATGGATTATTTTGATGAACTTTGTCTTAAGGAGCACAGGAAAGGTAATGGGAGACTGCAGAATCAAATGAGGAGGAAAAGGTCTCATGGTCTTAAATTATGCTAATGATTTAAGCATTCTAGATAAAAGTGTGAGCAAAATGAATTAACCTTTAGAGGTTTTGAAAATTCAGGGTGCTAGAATAGGTTTGAAAATTAATGTTCAAAAGACTAAGTCCCTGAGGCAAGGAGTAAGAGATAATGAAAAGGTGATATTCGACAATAAAAAGATTGATCAGGTAGAGAGCTTCTCTTACCTTGGTAGTATTATTATTAAACACGGTGGGGGCAGTGAAGATGTTAAAAGTAGAAGTGCCAAGGTTCGGTGTGCTTTTTCTCAGTAAAAAAAAGTCTGGACCAAGTGAAAGAAAATATCCAAACCAAGATTGAAATATTAGAAGCTATAGTGTTTACAGTGGTTAAATGTGGCTCTGAAGCATGGGCGCTTTGTAAAGCAAATGAAGATTTGCTCAATGTTTCCCAGAGAGATTGCCCATAGCATGTTTTGGATACCTGTCTAACTGACTGTATTTCAAGTAGTTGGCTCTACAAAGAAATGTGGTTCAATACTTGTTTCTAGGGCTATAAAGAAAGAAAGCTTGAGGTGGCTAGGGCACATTTTCTGGAGGAAGGATGACAGATTGGGCTCAGGCGGCTTGGTGCTGTGGTGAGTTGTTAGTAGTAGTAGTAGCATACCTCTTGATGCCTTTGTTATGCTCTTTCCAAGTATAATAGGCTAATTGCTTTACTTACAAATTCAATTTTAACCTGATGTCTGTTAAATTAAATAGTTACTGGACCTGCTGAGATTTTTTTTGTGGGGTACTCTATATATATATATTAAATTTTTAAAGAAAATATTCCTGCAATGTAGTTAGTGTACATACACAGTGTAATATATGTGATATAGAACTATCCCAATTAAATTCAATGATATGAACTTTTGTGGGTATTGGTCTTTTATATTATGCAGTGCATGGCATATAATAATAAAGACATTAATATATCTCATCCAGCAACAAAAACTTTTGAAAAATATATTATTTATTTCAATTTCTTATAATTTATCCCTTATTTTCAAAAACAATTTGTTTTTACTTTCAAATTTTTTTTTTGTTCATTTTGATAGAAATGTGGGGCCCAATTGCTCAAATTACCCTTTATCCAGCCCTGCCTAATCTTTCTAACCTGTCTCAAATTATAGCCTATATTTATATTTCCCATGCAGTTATTGATTTTTGATTTTGTCAGGGTCAATTCAATTTATGGGAAAACTGGTTTTCATGGATTTTGAATATAAATGGATTTTTTTTTCTTGAATGTAATTGTGAATATCCTGCCCACTTGTTATGTTTCTTCCAACTGATAACTAAAAATTTTATTTTTACTATACTAAAAAAATGTGCTAGATAGCTAACATTAGATCACCAGAAAAATAAATTAATTGTAGTTCATTATACAACCCCATTCAATTTACCAGCTGGACACAATTACAAAAGTAGAAATTGAAGTTGAATGACTTATCTCGATTTTTGCAATAGCTTTGTCATATAGACATTATAAAAACTTGCCAGTCCGTAATGTTAATAGTTCTGCATATTGATTATAATAAAAACAAGGTAATTTATAACCAGCAAGGTTCACCATCCAATGAGTCACTTAATTCCTTAATTAAAAGTACTCATCTGAGTTAAAAAATGGTAACCATCATTTTCCCTTGAAGAATATTTCCCAACACAAAACTGAGTAGTCAAAGAGAATGCACATCCTCCAAAGTTTTAATGACGATTTGATGTAAGATGATGAAGGGTATCCCTTGCCATAGTCCTACCATACAGAACAAGATATGCTCATTTTGGGGTTTAATATTACTCTTTATTTTCATAATAACACAAAAGACCATAAGTGTTACCAGAAATTGATTGATATCGACTGTCAGTGTTCATTCGAAGTCACAACAAAAAATGGTCTGGGGAAAATTTTCAAGTGGGGGGGGGGCCCCGAAACCCCAGAAAAAGAATTAAAATTTTTTTCAAAAATTCAAGGATAAATATATTTTGAAGCAGATTAAAACAGGGAAATATTTGTTTTGGTAATTTCAAGAAAATATCCCTTTTCTTTTTACTCTCATTGAAACAAAACTACCCTGCCCCCTCTCTAGATTTTAAACTACTTTTTTTTAATTTAGAAACAGTAGCAAACAGATTGATGTTTAACATCTGAATATTGCCTTCAAGTCCAACCAAAGAGTTTTACTAAAAGAGTTAAGTTTATTCCATGATAGTATTAGTTAAATCTGTGAAACGACATTTTCCGTTTCAACAGTAGAATAACAAAAGGCGATTTAGACCTAGTCATAAGTGTCTAAATAAATTGTGAATCTATGTTAAACTAAAAAAAAAAGTGACGTAATTTTGTGCATTATGTTTTGGTAAATAGTATTCCATTCAAGTAGATAATAGAGGCTACAGGATGGCTGTCCACTCTTTTGGCAGCCAGAAGCTTGTTAGAAATTAAATGAAGATAGACTGTTTTTAAACTATCATGGCCTCAATTCAATAAAAAAACATAATTTTTAAAAATATCTCTTTTTTTTTTTTGCCTTTTTTTTTGTTAATAAATTATTTGAAGCAGCTAAAAGAAATAATATTAATGGACTCCATTTTCGAAATATGTTATGATTATGAAAATTTTATTTTTATAGTTTACAAAATTTTTTGAGAAAAAAAATTATTGTGTAATTTTACTGTGAAATTATATTAACTCTTAAAATCTAAGTCAACGCTTATAAAACAGTTTGATATGAAATGTATTTACTTGATTTTAAGAACCCTCATTGTTTAAAATATCAAGAGAAATTGTCATCACATTCCTAATGCTCTTGACTGCTGAAGAAGCTGAGTCTAGACCCTCAAATGTAGGCTATTAAAAAAAAATTAGCTTCACAGAGCTTGAAAGGAATCATTATGGCTTGTGGATTTCTAGGGACTTTGTGCTTCCACTCTGCTCTGTAAAACTAGAGTACTATATAGTACAGTCAATCTAAATTAATTTTAGGGGTTACCTCAAACAAATTGCAACAGTTTTTATTTTTGTAACATTTTAACAAGAATTAAAAATTTTCTTCTATATTTAAGACATCTGTCAAAGCAAAATTGAAGTTTTTCTGTCATTTATTCTAAAATTACGACTTAAAAAAATAATAATTTGGGCTTCTAAAATTTGGCGATAAAAAAATATAGTACATAGATCACTAATTTGTAATCAGTTCTGTTTTTTTAGTATCCCTGAGTCCCCCCCCCCCCCCAACCCCACACGCGTACAGGATAAAATGTGCTCTAATATTCACTTGATATTACAAAAAATTAGATCCATAGAGAAAAAAATTTACACTTCGTCTTCCAAATTGCTTGGAAAACCCTGTGTCCTCGTCTCTTTCATATCCCCCCCCCCTCCCACTGCACACCAAATCATATAATTGGTTTAGCGGACTTCTAAAAGTGTCTTGGGTCTGTAATGTTCTTCAACACTCTTGGTCAGAAATTATTTAATAGATGCAGTCATGCTCATGCACAAGATGACCCATTTTGCCAGCATTCGAATTTAAAAGAATACAAATTCCAATACATTATACCTATTCTTCCAAATTCCTCATTGATATCTTGAATTCCCTGAGGTTTTGCTCCTCCTATTTTGAAGTTCTGAGGTTTGAGTAAAATATTGCCATTTATTATGGAGTCAAACTGCAAGAAATTACTTCTGACAGTCTGGTCCAATACGTGGTGGACAACATTGATCACAACATTTGTGCTCTTGATTGTAGAAACACCTCTCATGACATGGACATAATTGCTTCTATGATTCTATTGCTAATATTCTTCTGAAAAAGTGTGGATCGGCATGTGGTTGCAGCTGAATAAATAAACGTGATTGTAAAAATATTAATTGTCCAAAGAAAGTCACACGATTTTGTCCTTTTGATAATTTATTATGATCTTCTTCATTCAGGATTAAAAGAATTTGATATTTAAAACTTACATAGTCTATCGCTCATACTGCGGCACCTCTAAAAACCTAAGCCATGTTGGGTTGAAACATTGCAATCAGTAACGGTCAGTGGCCATCCCGGTAAAGCCAACATTTTCTTTCTTCCTATGATTTACCTTGCTTCAAGCAACAAGAATTGTATCCTTTCTACACTGACATTCATTGCCCAACATGATGAATGGTATGAGTTTACTCTGGTTGTAACCTTAGACCAGCCATTGTGGTTGAATTCCATGAAGGTTATTGCTGCAGAAGGACCTGCTAGTAGCAGTGCAAAAGTAGTGGATAGACTAGGAGGAATCCACATCCTTTGAGTTTTGTCATAGCCATTGGGATCTTTGATGGATGGATCTGGCCTGGAAGAAATCTTTGAATTAATGTACAATTCTGGTACAGTTCCTCATCTTCTAAGTGATAAGGCTGTTTCTTAAGCCCTTACCATTTAAGACGTAGTACTCTACTGGATTCAGGTGTAGAACTTGAATTGAATGCAGAACTTTCATTGAATACCATTGAGCTTAGTGAAGTCAAAGACTTTATATGAGAAAGTAATAGATGGACAAGCTTCTCTTAAACATATCTCCCAGGCTTTCAGTCTCAAAATCAAAGCTTCTCCCTTTCCTCTTAAATCAGAATGAAGTCAGGAGAGTTGAAAAGGAAAACTGTGGATGGAGCACATGGACATGGTTGACATTTTTCCAAATTTCCTCATGGCTGAACATACAGGTCAATAGAAACTTCATTTAAAAAATATTCTGACATGCTCCCTCACCTTGCAGCAGTTCGTCATAACAACTACACGAAGTTGGCATGGCTGTACCTACAGCAGACGAACAGACTTGATCATACAAGCCAAAAACCTTTCCAGTCGTTCAAAAAAGGCTTGTATCTTGTTAAAAGATCAGACAAATATTGAGTCTGTGCAAGTACAGATTTTTTAGTAGAATAAAAACTGGTGAAAAGTCTGAAAACAGCTCCTAGAGTAAATAGAGATTGAAGAACGACAAGAGTGAATAGACTTCAGTTGGTCATGGGATGTCCCGTAGTTGCTCATGTTATTTGTTTGATGCAAAAACTGACGGATTTTTTTTATTAGAAAAAGAAACAGGACAAAGTCTTGTATTTAAGGCTAGCAGAGAGGTTGATGAGACATACAAATATTTATTGATTTTGTCAAGTCGTTGTCCCCTTTCGAGGGTTATCTGTTATTGTTTTAAAACCTTGCTTTTGACTTGACTGCTGTAGAAAACGTGAACATCAACAAATCAGTGGAAGTCAGGAAAAAAATTGTGGAGAGAATGGTAGGGAAATCTATGAAGAAGCAATCGTTCAAAAAGAAGGACCAGGCAGTCCTTATAGACCCTTCATTGCTGTGTCAGTGTCTTCTAACAGTATCCTAAAGACTGAATATGGACTAAGAATCTTCACTTAAATATGAACTTTGCTCCTATCCTGCACTGATTTCTGATGATTCTGGCTTGTTCCGAAAACCAAATAAACCAGAGCCACCAAAAGTTGTCAAATGACTTTTAGAAATTGTTGATGTTGGTGTAAAATATAGTCTGATTTGCACCAACGTCTTAGACAGGGACTCTTTTCTTCATAGGATTCTCTGGGTAAAGAAAGAAAAATATTCGGAGATCTTAGATTGATACTAGAACTACGTTTCATCCAAATATCTAGACGCCATTATTGTCTTTGATAGCTACAACATAGCTGCTTTGACAAAAGATGACTCATCTTAAGAGAAACTTTATAACTGGATGGGAAGTACTGTTTAGCCAAGAAATGAGACTGACCACCAAAAAAGAGGAATTTTTTTTGTGTAAAAAGAATAAAGCCGTTTCGTCAGTAGACTATACTTTCTGATTATTTATGAGGTAAAGGTCTGAGAACCATCCAAGATAAAGCTGATGCTGACTTGCTTATTGTGGTTGCAGCAGCTGAGTATTTAAAGACTATGATCACTTTATTTATTGGTGACAATACCGACTTGTTTGTGCTGTTACTTTATTACTGTATTCCACAAGGTCTACCTGAAAGCTGAGCCTAAGGCAACCACTTTAGGTGCAACTTGGAGTATTGAAGCCATTGTTAAGAAAATTGGGAAGGAAAAGTTGCAAATTTTTTCCTTTTGCTCATGCAATTCTTGGCCGTGACACAACTTCCCTCCTACATAAAAGCAATGATTGCGCTTAACCAGTTGAGAGACAAAGAACAGTTTAGGGAAAATGGTTCAACGTTTTCTTGCATTGAACCTTTGAAAGAAGAGATGAAAGCAGCGGGATCACTTTGTATATTGTACGTGTAAAATCTACTGACAATCTTGATAGTTACCGACACTAAGTCTTCCTGCAGAAAATATCATCATTTACAGCTTTCTTCAATCCCAAAGAACTACCTTCTACTTCAGCAGCAGTGAAATTTTATTGTTTTCGAACCTATCTTAATGAATAAGATTAGGTTGAACTTCAGAGCCCTGCCCTTGATCCTGAGAATTGAGGATGGAATCTCCAGAGCAGCAGTAAATTAACAGGGACAAAACTTTTCAGCAGTACCAGTCAAATTTTTTTCTGTAGTACTGTAAATTCCATTAATGTGTAACTCAAACCACTATTGACAATTGAGTTAGGGGTGGGGGAGGGGGACCGAAAATGAACGTTTAAAACAAGAACAAAGTGCATATTCGTGATCTACGTACCAGATTTACCCATTACCAACTTTCTGTACGTGCAAATTAAATTGTTTTTAAAAAGTCGTCATTTTAGAAGAAAAGACGGAAAACGATCAGTTTCGCCTCGTCCGATTTTGGCCGATTTTTTTATATGTTTGAGATAATTTTTTTCCGGTCCAAATGGTACCAAAATCAAAACTGTTACAATTTGTTTCAGGACAAACTTTAAATTGACTGTAGGCTACTAATATCCAAGTGTTGTTTAAGGGTTTGTAAGCGGTATTATCTCTTTTCAGATATTGTCCTATGGACTTACCCCAAATTCCAAATATGGCTGAAGTCATCACCCTCTCTGAGGCTTCTGTTGTCAAAATTGGTAAGTTTTCCAATTACATTTTTTTGGAACAAAATAAAAAGAAAGCTGATTTATGTATGAAATTATTATTTATGTTTCATACTACATGTATAGCCAGTGTGGTCTTAGATAGTATTTCAGGTATTTAAGCTGATCTATATGGCTGCCGGAATTTTTTCTGAAGGGTCAACTTTGATCTATTGTCTTCACTGTATTATTGTGTTTTTCAAAAATATCTTTAGATGGTGTCAAACTGGCTTGACAATTTCGGAGGCAGTTACCTATAGTAAAAGCCATAAGCGTGCAATGTTTTATTACTATTAGTTTTTACCAGAGGCATTTCATATGGTATAAACTTTGGAGGGGCCTCTTTCAATTTGAAATTGGGAGTTCTATTGCCCTTATTAAGAGTCAAAATTGTTTGGAGGGCAACTACCCCCCCCCCCAAACACACACACTCACCCTCTTTTTCCAAAATGTATCCAATCAAAATTTTGAAATAGCCATTTTGTTCAAAATAGTCCAAATGATCAGATAACAAAACTTATGAGCTCAACACAACCCCCCAACATTTGGGGGGACACTTCTTCAAGATATTACCCAAGGGTATATAAGGTATTTAAGGAAGGGGCGGTTTTATAAAATTTGGAGAAGGCTCATTTGATTGGAAATTAAACTTACAGTTTCATTTTCAATGGCTTAGGAGTAACTTAAGGGCAACTATCTCTCCCTACAACCACTTTACCAATCATATAACCTATCATATAACAATGCCTCCGTCTCCAGGGATGACAAAACCCCATTGAATCCTTGGGCAAGGAATATAAGTTATGCCCCAGTGGACGGTAAGGTTTTATACAAAGAGTGGTTGTATAAACTTTGGATTAGCCTCATTTCATTGGAAAAGGAAAGTTCTAGTTCGCATTCTAAGAATAAAAAGTGATTACAGTGCGACTACCCCACCCCATGTCCTCTTTTTGAAAGAATGTTGAGAAACTTCAAAATTTTATCAATTAAAAACGACTTGAAATGAATTTTAAAAAACTCCATAAAAGAATATTTTTAACAAATGTAAAGACTATATTAAACCTAAGATCAGCAGAATGAAATTATTATTAAAAGAATAAATGAAAACCAAAATGAACAGAAATTAAATAATCAATCATAGCAAACATTAACAATCAACATTAAACGATTCTCCAGGTAGATACTCTCCCCCCCCCCCCTTTTACTCCCAATCGACTTCAATCACCAAACTACAATAAATTTAATCGGTCTTGTTGTATTAAAAATCTAATTATAAAAAGCACTAAGTCCTATTTCCATTTTCAATGAATTTTTTCTTTTTTCATTCAGAAAATTAGATTTCATGTATACCTACCATTCTTTTTTCAATGACTCCATTCCTGTTCTATTTGCAGATATAGAGGGGTGTAATAAGTTTGTAGTAAGAAAAAGTAAGATTTTAATCACATAATTTTGTAAGTTTTTTATTGCTATTTTTTTCTCATTTTTTTTCTCAGCATACTGTATAATTAAGTAAATTTTTAAATTCATTATTTTCATTCCACTCAGAAAGAGGCGAAGAATTTCTCGTGACTGAATTATGAAGAAGAAAATATAAAACCCAGCATGTTCAAAAATCATCATTAGTGCGCAGTTAGTGTTGACATTTAAATTTAGATAACATTTTGGACACACACCAAGTGACTATATGTTGGTTGATATTCACCAGTAAAAGTCGAGTTTCTCCGGATTTTCACCTGAGAAAATCTATTTTGCTTTTTAAAAGTATCTTTCATCTGCACTTTGAAGTCAACTTAATCAGGAAACTTTGCCTTGATAAAATTGGCACATCAAAAAAGGCCGCCACCACAAAATAAAACCGTAAAAAACTCGAAATTTGGAGAGTTGATCTGCACAAAGGTTGCCCTGTAAAAACTCGACTCAATTAACATCAAGAAAAGGAGAGAAGGGAGCAGAATAGTTGAGGTTTTAGAGAGGAAAAAGAGATTTTGTTAGTTTAGGAATAAATGAAACTACGAGATGATGAAGAGAATAATTTTTGGTAAAAAGAAGGACGGACATAATGAACAGAAAAACTGTGAGTAAAATGGCTCAATAGGATAGAGAATGACCGAAAAATTCATTGAGAATCGTGATTTGTCCAGAAATAGCCTCTAGGCTGTGCTAGATGCCACCTAAACAAAACAAAAACTTGAACAACAACTTCAAGTAATAGGAATATTGCCACGGAAACTGGAAAAGAGAATTTACCAATAAACTGTCAAACAATAAGTAGTGGTTTATACAAAAATTAATTACAATTATATTTTGTAATATTAAGCAATGTTGATCTTTTTGCTGTGATTTTGTTTTCTTGATTTTGTAACAACACGAAGGAAATAAAAAGTCAGTTTGTGATCAGGTGAAAGTGTTTAAACTGAGCAAACTTTTTTCAGTTATGGCTAAACATCTCTCTAAAGCTAAACTAGATGCTATAGGCTTGTGTCTTCAGACCTATTCAATTTCGTTTCTTTTTGACTGGAAGCACATGACCCTTTCAATTTTGGTTAACTTGTTAGCAAGGCCGTACCCAGGATTTTTTTTTTCGGAGGGGGTTTTACCAAAAGATTATGTTTGGAGGGGGTTTTTACAAGAAAAAACCTAAAAAAAAACATACAAAATTTGTTTATATCCATTTTTGTTACGCTTATAAGAGTCAAGCAAACATGTCGGTGGGTGTCAATCTCCCCTAATCCCCCTCCCCACGGCTCACGGCTGTGCGTGTTAGTATTGTGTATATACGAGTAATTGTCCCTCGCATTTGTTTTATTTTAGAGTATGCTTCATCAAATGAATGTGAGCTGCTCTTTTACATTCCTGACCATTTGCTGTCTCCTAAACGTGAAGGTGCTCCTCTGAATACTTTTCCTGGCTTTTCAGGGTCATGTAAACTTGAAGCTGACACCCAGGAATTGGGAGCTACTTGTTCGGATAATGAAGGTACATCTGTAACATTTGTTTACATTAGACTAAAATAAACCAAGTTATATTTTGGTAAAAAGACTAAGCAAGGGCAAGTACGATTTAATTCAAGGAATTTAGTCAAATCTTAAGGTGGAATGTTTCTCTTTTTTCATTCAAAAATGTTGTTGTTTGCTTAGTTAGATTTGTTATCTAGTGGGAAGATTTTCAAGATTGTAAATATTACCTTTCAAAAGCAGGAGATTATAGCTTAAAACTTTATTGTTTATATTTTTTCTAAATAATGTTTGAGTTTTGTTCATTATTCTAATTTCATGATGATATTTTAATTTTGAATCAAGCAGAAAATGGGCCGTTTTGGTAAGAACTGATTTTCATTTTCTAAATCCTTTATGAAGAAGATGATTGTGCTCTGACGATTTATTCTCGCTTGCAGGTTCTTACGGAATAGTGGATCCACCGACCTGCAAATGATGCCAACAAAATACTACAAGGATGACCGAGGTGTATCATCTACTGTAAGACATGTTTCCCTTGTCTTAAAAGTAGACCCAGAATCCTTTCCTAATGTTTACCAAAATGCTAAATTTTTGACAACCTCTCAAAATTTTCAATAATGGTTTGTATTAATGAATTTGTGTAAGAAAAAAAACTCGCTTTGTTATACTTTAATCAGCTCATCAAGTAATTTTGATCAGCATTAACAGGAATTTATCATTCTTGGATTAAATGAAAATAGGCAGATATAATAAATATATTTCCAGTTCAATCATCATTTTTCTTTTATTATCAGTCTGAAGACTCACAATTTTCGGTATTTGTCGTGGTCTGTTAATTTTTCATATGAATATGGGTTAAATCAACTTTAATAGAAATATTATCTACGGAGTTGTTGGATTTAGATGATTTTTAATGTCTGTTAAGTTGCATAATTTTAAGATACATTGGTAAGTGAAACCAGGACATTCAATTCGGGATTAACGCTGGTACACCAACTACCTCTTGGAATTTCGCAAAGTTTTTCTGCATCCCCCTCTGACTCCCAGGAAAGGGATAGTCGTAATGACTGTACGTTTTGAATATGCAGTTGTTATTTGGTTTACATATTACGTTCTTTCAAAAATTAATTTTCAAGCCTCATTCACAGGAAATTAAAAGGAAATATGAATATGAATCGCAGTAAAGAAAATGTCAAAGTGGAACATGAACACATCCTCAGATACGCCTATGGTGTTCTAACTTTTTCCCTTTTTAGTCGAACTACCAATAATAATAAGGTACTACACATTCTTTATATTTTCTTGCCTATTTGAATAAAAGACACTAATTTGAAAGATTTGTTTAATATCATAAATACAATTAGATAAAATATTGAAATTAATATTAAAGCCTACTGCTTTTGCTCTGAACTATATTAAATAGCGGTTGTTTAAAACAGAAGTGTCATCGTTGCCAGTGTCGTTGTTGAGGTGGATGGAGCAGTTGATCTCCCAATAATTTAGAGAAAATAGTATTGAGTAACATAAAAACTATTGTTCGTTTTAAGTTACATTTTTGTTATTTACTTTGAGCAGATAATTATTTTTTTTTAATTAATCTATCCTTGTCCTCAATATAAAAAAATAAATAAAAAACAGGGGTTACACTTCCAGATGTGTTCTACATTAATGTCTATAAAAATATACCCCCTTAAAACCTTATCATCAAGAAAGTAGATGCGCCTTGTTACTGGTAAAATTAAGAAAATGTACTATTCTTTCTGTTTCGTGTTTCTATTCATTCTATCCCTTTCCTGAAGCCCTTGCTGATTCCAGGTGGGAATTAAAGGTCAAGCTAAGCTTGTATACCTCCATGGCATTGATGGTAGTTACAGGCAATGAGGCTCGATCTTCCGTCTCTGGGCAGCAGAGGAAATCCGTCAGCGCACCTCAAAGCGATGGAAGGATGTAAACACCACTGAGCTCCACGCCGAGCGATTTGGTGGCCAACGCGCTCCGGGTGACCCGCAGGACTGGGGACCTTGCGGTCAACTCTATTCCCAAGAAACATCGATGGATCTGAGACCTAGAAGAAAAGTTGTAACGGCTACGGCGTCCCTGGCAAGCGACACGGCCCCTGTATTGGTGCGGGTGTCGAAAAGTAAACAAGCCAACCATACTACGGCGTTCCCGGCAGGCGACGCGACTTCGAATATGGCGGCAAAGTCGAAAAATCCTTTTCATGCCATAAATCTAGGAAAACCCACTACAGTCATTAAACAGGCAAAATCTAGAATAAATGTGGGATGCTGGAATGTAAGATCCGTCAAAGAAGAAGCCATGCAAGTTTTTCTTGTCCATGCGATGGAGAAGTACAACATAGACATACTTTGCATATCCGAGACCAGAATTTCAGGTTCTGGCTCCATAGTTATTACAGCTCCTGAAACGCTACATCAATTCTATTTTTTCTACTCCGGAGTAGAGGATAATTCAGGACTCCACGGAGTTGGTTTAATCATAAACCAAAGAACCAGAAATGCTCTCCTAGAATGGGAACCAGTCTCCTGTAGACTTGCCGAAATCAGACTAAAAGGAAACCCCGCAAATGTGTCGATAATTTCTACCTATGCTCCCACCCGTGACGCTGCTGATACGACCAAGGATGATTTCTACGGCGAGCTACAGCAGCTGTCTTCTTCTGTTGCCGCACGTGATTACTTGATTGTTGCTGGAGACTTCAACGCAAGAGTTGGTCCCTCTGACCAAACCACAAGACAAGTCCTGGGAAAATTTGGACAAGGTCACAGATGCGAGAATGAGCGAAGGTTGTTAAACTACGCCTTGATGAACCACCTTGTTGTCACCAATACCATATTTCAGCACAAACCTAGCCACCTTTTAACTTGGCATTCAAATGACGGTGTCACTAAGGCTCAAATAGACTTCATTCTCGTACACCAGCGCTGGAGAAGCTCCGTACAGGACTCTCGCTCTTACAACGGCGCGGACACAGGCTCGCAGTCTGGGTCTGACCACAGGATTGTTGCTACAAAAATTTTGCTACGTCTTGCAACTCGGAGGAAAAACAAACCCAAGCCCGGATTCGACATCGGTAAGCTCCAAGACAAAGAAGTTCGGCAGGCCCTCAATTTGGAACTGACTAACCGATTTGACGCCCTCAGTTCTGATGAAAACCCAACCCCCGAGAAGAGATGGGAGACTTTTAAAACAGTGATGACAGAGACTGCTGATGAGATCATTGGCCGTGCAAAAATAAAACGACAGCACTGGATTACCGCTAGGACCCTGTCAATAGTCGGTGAGCGAAGACAAAAGATGAGCGGCCCTAAAGAAGAAACAAAAGAGCTGCGCAGACAGGTAAAACGCTCTGTCCGTCTGGACCGCCGCCAAATGTGGGAAGATGCTACCGTGTCGTTAGAGAAAGCAGCACGCTCACATGATACCCGCAAGCTTTACCAGATCCTGAAAGAGTCCATTGGTAAGAAAGCTGCTGTCTCAGAAATAGTCAAAGACAGATCAGGAAAAATCATCAGTTGTCAGAAGGAGCGCTTAGCAAGATGGAAGGATCACTTTCAGATCCTCCTAAACCCATCCCCATCATCTGCCCCTGATGCTTTCCCACCTGCCGTTTCTAAAAAACCCTACGATGTCGAGCTGGATACACCGACCAGAGCCGAAATACTAAAAGCGATCAAGACCCTGAAGAACCACAAAGCCCCAGGTGAAGACGGCCTCCCCCGGAAGTGTACAAACAATGCCCTGAGGTCACTGCTGAACAGCTCCATGGCATTCTCGAAGAAGTGTGGAGGACCAATTCTTTCCCAAAAGATTGGAAGACATCAGTCATTCTCCCCTTCTATAAGAAAGGAGATAAAACCGAATGCAAAAATTACCGCAGAATAAGTCTTACAGACATTGCGGTCAAAATATTCAGGATTATACTCTTGAACCGCTTCAAAGGGGCAAGGGAGGAAAGAACCCGAGAAAATCAAGCCGGCTTTCGGCCAGGTAGAGGCTGTACTGATAATATCTTCGTTTTTCGCCTCATTATCCAGCAGTTTGAAAGGTAAAATCTACCCCTGATCTCGATGTTCCTGGGCCTCATTGCCACCTTCGACTCTGTCACTCGCCAGAAACTTTGGAAGATCCTAGAGAATGACGGAATACCGCTGAAGTTTGTTGAACTGATGAAGGCATACTATGACGCGCCAGTGACCCGAGTTCGAGTCTATGATGAAGAAACTGAAGAATTCCTGGTTGAGTTTGGAGTAAAACAAGGGTGTATCCTCTCTCCGACTCTGTTCAATTATTGCGTTGATTGGGTGCTTGAAAATGCACTGTCGTCCTATCCAGGAGTTCAGATCAGACAGAATCTCTCACTGACTGACCTCAATTATGCGGATGATGTTGGCCTCCTGTCAGAACCCGTAGAAGCTCAAAACATGCTTGACAACGTGGTGGCCTGGGCAGACCTGATCGGCTTGAAAGTCAGCACAGAGAAAACGAAATTCATGGCTATTAACCACGACACAGGACCATTCACACTAACTGTCAATCAAGTTCAACTGGAAAAAGTCAACTGTTTCACATGCTTAGGCTCCCAAATATGTATTGACGGATCCTCCGACGCTGATATCCAACAGAGAATACAGAAAACGCAGACAGTCTTTGCCTCCCTTCGGAAACCCTTATGGAATCGCCGCGAAGTCAGTGTCCGAACGAAAGTTCGAATCTACATGGCACTAGTCCGCACCGTTCTCCTTTACGGATGTGAAACATGGTCGGTAAAACTACAGCATGAGAATACGCTGAAGGTGTTTGAGCATACCTGTCTGCGAAGAATTCTCAGAATACAGCTGCGTGACCGTATCTCCAACACGGATCTACGTCGAATGTGCAATATTCAGAGAGATGTTGCGCTCACTATTAAAGAACGCCGTTTGAAATGGTTGGGCCATGTTTTACGGAAGCCACCAGAATACTTGCCTCGCCAAATACTTCTAGTCGAGCCTATTAGCTCCTGGAAGAGACGCCAAGGAGGACAGAGGAAAAACTGGTGGAACCTGGCCAAATCAGACCTTGAACCCATCGGGGGATTCAGAAAGTTCGGACACAGATGGTCAACTCAGTGGCTTACTTTTGCAGAGCAGCTGGCAAAAGATCGCTCAACATGGTCCAAGAAGGTCTCCAAGATCATCGATGCCGGGCGAGGTGGAAACGCCTGATTCCCGCCACAAGTAAGTAAGTAATTCTTTCTGTTTCGCCACGTTTGCTCAAGTCAAATTGTTTTCCCTTATAGGTAAGGTTTTTTTTACTTCCCAAAATCTATCAGTTCAATACAAAATGTCCTTGTTATACAACATTCAAAATGGATATGAATACACCCTCTACATATAGTATGGATATGAATACGCCCTCTACATTTTATATATTATTTGTACTGTAGCTAGATAAGTCAAATCGGTTATAGCTTAGTCGTAGAAGTAAGTAGGGAGGGAGGAGGGGTCAGCTCCAGAAATAGTTTTATTAATTTTTACTTCCAGTATTTATATCAAAACTCCAATATAGCTCCGATTACTCTTATTTGTAATGGCGCACTTTATAACGGCCTTTTTGAGTCTAGGAACACAACACAACGATATGATATAAGATTTATTTTTATGAGTCCTTGAACAGCTCTCTATGATTTTACTGTACTTACATGAATAATTAAAATGAAATTTGCATATTAATTTTACTTTTTTTGGTTAAATAGCTTTCTCGAAATTTTGATGTGACGTAACTTACGTAATAAAAATCTGTTTTCGTATATTTTTATTACTTATATTAGGGGTTTTTCCCCCTGGTCAATACCTCTTTCTTTACGCTAAAGTTTAAATTTTGTTTCAACTCTTTAGGAATGACCCCTTAATCACAAAGGCCGTTAATTAGAATAAATAGCGCTGATGAAAGTACAAAAAACTTTAGCGTAAAGAGCGAAGTAATGAATAGGGGGCAACTCCGATCGTATGCGTTGAAAATTCAGTTTGGTTCAAGTTTTGATATTTGCTTGTGCTTCCAGTTGAAATTTTTTTTTTTTTTATTTAATTTCTGATTGTTTTTTCTAAATAATGCTGGGAAATACGACACCGCCTTTATGTCACTTTCCCTTCCTCCCTTGAAAACTTCTTCTATGGGAAATCTTCCTACGTACCCCCCCCCCCAATACCAGAAAAAATTCTCTATACTTCCTAATAACCAATACTGTATGTAAACATTTGGCAAAGTTCATAACTTTCAGACCGTCTCCTCGGGACGGGGGGGGATTCACTCATAATCAAAGACCCATATATTATGTTATTCAACCTTGGTGAACAGAAAAAATCTCTAGAAACTTGGATTGGGCCACATTGGAGAAAAATCAGCTTGCGAGGTGGTCTAGTTACGTTTCAGTGTGTCGGTCACTTATAACGGGCATTATAGATTTTAAGTACTGTTTGAATGAGCCCTCCCGCGATATTCTAGGACCACTGGGTCGATACGATCACGCATGGGGAAAAAACACGCATCCGTGATCTTTCTTCTGGCATAAAATACAAAATTCCACATTTTTGCAGATAGGAGCTTGAAATTTTTACAGTAGGGTTCTCTGATACGCTGAATTGGATGGTGCTATTTTGTTATTATTTTGAATTGGATGGTGTTATTATTTTGCGTAACTTTTGATGGGTAAGAGTAAACTTGATAAAAATTCATATATTTGAAATCAGCATAAAAATCTGATTCTTTTGATGTATCTATTGGTATTTCGGTTTCTATTGAGCCAAGTCACGTTTTAATTAAAGTTAGTTAACACAAAAAGTTTTATTTTCTAACACGAAGAGTTTGAAAAACAATAATCTTTATTTTTTACTGCATGAGATGTGGATAAGCCCCTCTTCAACACCTTCCTCTTCATGATATAGTTTTTAGTACTTAAAAAAAAAACTTCTGATTGTTCTAATTCAACGACCCTTTTTTTTCTGGAGTCGTTCATAAAGAATTGGGACAAAATTCAATCTTCAGCCTAAAGAGTAAGGGTGTTGAGGAGGGGGCAACCCCCACATATACAAAATAATTTCTTTTTGTTTTAAGTTTTTATAATGTTTCTTACTTTCAGTTGAAGAAATTTGTTGTTGTTTTTTCATTTAATTTCTGATCGTTTTTTAAATAATGCCAGGAAATCTGAATCCACCTCCATAGAAAGATCCCCCCACCCTACAGAAATATTTTCTAGATAATTCAATCTCGGGGATAATTTACCCCACACAATTACCTTTAACATGTCCACGCGTAAAAATGAGTCGGCAAAAATTTACCCTGAATTGTTTACTCCCTGGAAACTTCCCTCCCCATGGAAAATTCTCCCTGTGGAAAAAACAGCCGAAAATCCCCCCCCCCAAAAAAAAAATGTGCATACTTCCCAACAACAATTACAATACGTATACAAACCTGTTGTAGCACAGTGGATTGATGCTTTGCTTGCCAATACGGAGCACCAGGGTTCGATCCCTACTGCTGCAAGGTTGGTCAACAGACTCGCTTCTTACCTCTATATAAATACACAACATCTGGAACATCACTCAACGCCCTTGGCGACAGAAATGCCTCTGGAGGATTTTTATCCTTTTTTTATCTTATACGTATACAATTGGAAAATGTTGAAACTTTAGACCTTTCTTTAAGGCCTCCAGGGAGAATTCGTTACCTCAAATGTATATTTGTGTGGTTTTTCAACTCTGGTGAACAGAATAGGTATCTCAAATTTTGATCAGACGAAATTGGGAGAAAAAGGGCGGGGGAAGGGGCCTAGTTGTCCTCCAGCATTTTTGATCACCTAAAAAGGAACTATAAGTTTTAATTTCCGTTTGAATAAGCCCTCGATTTATGATCTAGGACCACGGAGTCAGTAATATTACAAATGAAAAAAAAAAAATAAATAAACCCGCTTCGGTGAAATTTACTCTGGCCAAAAACACAAATTTGAAAAGTTTTGCAGATATTAGCGTGAAACATATTTAATATGTTTTTATGATACGCTGAATCTTATGGTGTGATTTTCATTAAGATTCTTTCACTTTTAGGGGTGTTTCCCCCTTTTTCAAAAATTAGGTAAATTTTTTCAGGCTCGTAGCCTTTGATGAGTAATACTAAGCTTAATGAAATTTATATATATACAATCAACATTATAAGCCCATACTTTTGATATGTTTATTGAAATCAAAATTCCGTTTTTTGAAGTTTCGATTACTATTGAGCAGTATCGCTTGTTTTTTTATTGTTTTTTTTTATTGCGTATATGTTATTACGTATATGAGGGGCTTCTCCTCCTAGTCAATATCTCGCTTTTTACACTAAAGTTCGAATTTTGTTCGAATCACAAATCCCTGAATCGCAAAGGCCGTTTAATTAGAATAGATAGCTCTTTTGAAAGTACTAAAAAAACTTTACCATAAAGAGTGAGGAATTGACAAGGGGACGAAACCCCTCATATACGTAATAATTTCTGTTCGTTTTAAATTTTAATGTTGCTTCTTTTTTTCAGTTGAAAAAATTTTTTTTTAATCAAATTTCTAATCGTTTTTTAAAAAATGCTTGACAATCTGGTACGCCTTTCATAGAAATGTCACTTTTCCCAAGGCAACAGCACCCATGGACTGCTACTTCTATGGACCCGCCTCCCCTGATCCCCTCCCACCAGAAAAAATCTCTCCTGAAAGCGTCTGTATACTTCCCAATAACCAATGCTAAATGTAAACAGTCGGCAAAGTACATAACTTGCAATTCTTCCCCCGGGAAGTTTGGGGGATTAAGTCATCCTCAAGGACATATTTATTAGATTTTCGACTATGCTGAACAAAATGGCTATCTGTAAATTTGGATTGGTTGACTTCGGGAAAAAAATGAGCGTGGGAGGGGGCCGAGTTGCCCTCCAAATTTTTCTGTCACTTAAAAAGGGCACTATGTCTTTTGACATTTGTTTGAATGAGCCCTCTCACGATACTTTGGGACTACTGGATCGATACGATCACCCCTGGGAAAAAAAACAAATACGCATCCGGGATCTTTCTTCTGGCAAAACATGCGAAATTTCATATTTTTGCAGATAGTAGCTTGAAACATCTACAGAAGGATTTTTGGTTACCCTGAATCTGATGGTGTGATTTTTATTACGATTCTATCACTTTTAGGGAGTGTTTCCCCCTTTTGCAAAAATAAGGCAAATTTTTTCGATAGGTAAGACTAAACTTGATGAAACATATATCTGATTTCAGCATAAAAATTCGATTCTTTTGATGTACCTATTGGCATCAAAATTCCTTTTTTTGAGTTTCTGTAACTGTTGAGCCGGGTCGCTCCTTACTTACAGTTCGTTGCCACGAACTGTTTGAAAGTAGCTTGACTTTGACAAAATTAATTAACAGACGTGATTTAATTAATTGTCCAACCTCAGCTTTGGCTCATATTTTTGATGGCCCGTTTTGATAAAGAAACTTGATTTTTTCTTAGACTAAAGGGAGAAAATTCGGAACAGAATCATTAAAATGTTCACCCATCTTTAAAACACCTTTAGGCTTGTGTTTTTCACAAGTTTTCTTACACCGATGTCCCTACAGGTGGTTTTAGAAAAGAAGGTGTAAGGGGGACTCACCCCGGGTGTAGAAATTTGAAATAAATGATCTAACATTTATATTCATTTTGTAGTTCTTTAAAATTTATTTATATTAAAATAAAGTAGAGGTCATAGTTGGCAGTAAATTACTTATTTACTAAAAATACTTATATGATAATACTTAATGCTAACTGTGAGTATAAGCAAATTGAAGTGGCCAGAGCCGTCACTGCTTTTTCTGAAGGATAGCCCATGCCCTTGGACTATCCGTATGTGGACTCCCTCTTGCCCCTACCCCCAATAAAAATGCCGGAGCAACGCTCCTGGTGTTTACTAAAATGTGTTTGCTGTCTAGTTGGAAGATTTTCAAAATAGTAAATATTAATTTTTTTAAAGCTAGAGATTATAGCTTACAACTGCAGTGTTTATATTTTTTCTAAATTAAGATTTATGTCTATTTATTATTTTGATTTCAAGATGGTTTTTTATAAATTTTGAAGCCAACAGAAAATTGGGCGTTATGGTTAGAACTACCTCCCAGAAAGTTTCACTATAGAATTTTAATTTGCTTAAATCACTAGATTCAAACAAGAATACATAATTAATTTTCTGAAGTAGTTTAAAACTCAAGTGATACATTTTTATTTGTAATCATTGCATCACCAACCAGAGAAATATTTTTCTTAACCTTAAGGTTGTGATTTTGTGATTTGTGAAAAGTTGTGGATTTTACAAAATCATCATCTATATGTGAAAAAGTTTCGGGATCTATAAAGGAAGTGGATGATGGGAATTGTGAAACTTGATTCCTTCTCACATATTTCCAAAATCTTTTTGGGCAACTTTGGACTGATGCTATAATATTTGTCACATATAATATTGGTACATATTGATCTTTACCTTCTATAAGGGCCTGCTTAATAAAATCAAAGGATTCATCGACGGTAGCATTACATTACTGTAACTCCTCTCGTATAGAAAGAGATGAAATATAATCTGAAAATTTAATGTAATTTCCTCTATCAAAATCATATTTGGGAGAATGATTTGGAATATCGGAAAAACCTACAACACAATTTAGTGATATCACCAATACCAAATGATCACTTTTTCCTAGTAGGGGCAAAAACTCAACACTAGCAACATCATTTGGTGATTTTGTAATTACAAGGTCTAAAACTGAAGGGGTTGAATTTGCGCGCAAACGAGTAGGGTTTTGAATGTGCTGATGCAAATAATGCTCATGTAAAGTTTCTCTATATGTTATTTATAGTTGTTTTTGTTCAAAATTGAATAGTCTATAATTTGTAAATTGGATTTGATCTTATAGGAGTCTATTTTTAGGTAAGGGGGTAAGACCTTTTTATTGAAGAAAGAAAGGTTTAGTTGATTTTGTTGCACTGGATATTTCTTGTTAGGTTACAAGTCTTTAATTAGATTGTTATCATATTTCAAGGCTGTGTCCGAAAGATGAAATCCAGAACAAAATTCCATGAAATATCCAACGTTGAGTGTCCAAAAGCTAATGTTCCCGATCTTCTGAAAACTGAAAGATAATTATTGGGAAGAAGTAGTGACAGTAATCGTTTTTTTTTCTGAACTAGCTAAATAACAAGAGTAGGCTTATACAATTTGATTATTCATTCAACAAGCCTTTTTTTACTCAATTAATTTAGGTATATGAAACTTCCAGAGGTAAATTTGCAGTTGCCAACATAATTTAGATAGGATGAAAGTAAATATATCACTTTGTCTTTTCTTATGATTTTCACAGGTTAAAATTCTAGATACTGGAATTTTGAAAAAATGACTATACTTTCATTTTCAGTATACTTTTCTCTGGTTTTAGTTTAGAAGATACAATCTTTGTTTTTTGAGTAGAATTTTGGTAAAACAGTGGACTAGCTACTCTTCGCTATCTTAGAGAGGTTAGCCTATGTTAGGAAAATGGAACTTTCAGTAGTAAATCCAGGGCTTAAAAGCATATTACTTGCATGCTAACGCCCCGACCAGTCAAGTTGTCCATTCATTGATGAATTAGCCTATATAACCATCTTTGTTTTGTTAGGCTAGCTTCTTTCAGCTTAGTGTGAGACAAGACAAAGAGAAGTGACAGAATAGGTAAAAAAATATATAATTTGTACTATGTATTTGCACATTAGGGGGGGAGGTAAGAGTAAAGTATTTGGACAGTGTGAAGTTAGAAAACAATTCTTACTACATATTATGCACAATAAATGTACCAAACACATTAGCCATGCAGACATGCTATACTTGACCCCCACTCCCTAATATGAAAATATATAGCTCAAATTTGTTTATAAAGTAGTATATTTTTATCTTACTTTGACATGTTTCCTTAATACTGAGTATCCGAGAAACATATTAGAAGACCATTAGGTAGGGGAAATATCATGCAAGTGACAAAGCATACTCCAGGAATGTAGTCCTATTGCCAAGTTACTGGGCTGGAACCCTCCTGGTTTCTAAGCAAAAAATATTTGCCTACTTGACACACCACTCAAATTTTGACAAAACATCATATATCTTAATTTTCATTTTCTTTCTCCGGTTTTATTTTTGAAGTTGCGATTCATGTAATTTGACTTTCCCTTTACTTTGTTTTAGCTGAAGAGTAATTTTAAAAGGTTTCACTTTTATAATAATAAGATTTTGAAGGTCATAAGCTCAGCACCCTCTAAAGAAGAAGTGGAGATATATACTTCAGTAAACATGGAGCAATCCATATTATTGGCCTACAAATAAAGTGAACATACCAACTGATACCCTTTATTAAGCTCTTTCTGAATATAATAATCACTTTTCTTGCAAATTCAATTTTGAGCCCTAACCTAACCTGTCACAAGGTGGAAAAAAATTCAAAACAAAATCTCCATTTTACCATCCACCATGTATCTTCTGTCAGCTTTGATATTTGTTTTCTATTTGCGCAGAACAGCAGATTTAAGTGGCCTAACAGAATAAGAAGAAAATATGGTAGAACTTGTTTGAATTTGTTATATTCAACTTGTTCAGCATAAATAAATGTTAGTTAATTATATAACTTTTAGTTAATTAGATAACGAATCTATTCTCAATATTTGATCCAACTTCCTCTTTTTTTATCTAATTGATTGATAATGCTTACCCCACTTTTATTTATACCGGTGGCTTTTTGATTAGTCCCCTCACGAGCTCAATTTTTGACTAGAAGAATCTTAAATGGGTTAAACTGCATGAATTTTGGGTGAAACTTGTAATTTCATCATTTAGCTTATTTTGGAACATAGACCAATTTGCTTTAGTGTTGATATATTTTGAGGTGTGTGATCGGGTTTCAGCAGGGTCATTTAGGGAGCAAACTATAGCAAAGTTGTCAGTACATAGACTATCAATTTTATTTATACAAATTTTATTCAAAATATTTAAAGACACAATTTGTAGGTCAATTGTAGAGAATCGGCCACTTTTGGGGTTGAAATATGTATTCTGGTTTGGAGGGGTAACAACAGCTAATTCAATATTATTTGAAGTCATATTCTCAATCTATTTACCAGCTTTGTTTGCTGGTTTATTCCCCCACAAAAGGCTGTGGGCATTGAAATCTCCGCAAATAATGATATTTTTTAACATATTGGAATTATTTATATAATTAAAGAAATCCATGGCATCTGTAGTTTGGCCATTAGGGTTATAAAAGCTTATTATGTAGGTTTTTGTGTTATTCAGCCAAACACTGATACCAATTGCATCAACATCATTTGCAAAATATGGAAAGTTGATGCCACATAATTTTATATTTATTTTAACTATTGAAGCTACTCCACCTCCTTTTCTCTCTGATGATCTATCCTTTCTCAGGATAGTATATCCCAGAGACTTAATTTGTTGATTTTGGGTTAAATGAGTTTCGTGGAGGCAAGCAATATTAATGGAATTATTATTCATAAAAGATATTAGTTCATTTCGCTTATTTTCTGTGAGTGATCTTATGTTCCACTGGAGTATTGATATGTGTTGTGTTGTTGATTTATTTTTCATATGACCGTGTATCAATGTTCAGCTTTGTTAAAAGTAAAGCAAGATCTTTTTTTGCTTGAATGAGCACATAATCAGGATGTAGATTTTTGCCAATTCTGCAATGATTTTTGTTTTCTGTAGTTGATGTATTTTCATGGCCTGAACTGCATTACAGTTTAGAATGAATAAGCATATATTTGGGAACTGCATGTTTGGTTGTGCATCCTGTTTGTCAGTTAGGGATTAATTTCTGGTAGTGTTTCTGGTTTGTTTCTTCTGGAAAGGGGGGCCAGGCTGACCTCATCTCACCAGGCAAGGAGGCTTGTTGACTTGGTGATTCCTTCTGATAGCGATGTGAGCTAGAGGACTTTGAGCATGATGTTTTGTACGGGATCCGTTATGCAGGGGGGGTGTTTGACTTGGGGGTTTAGATTGGTTTCACTACGGGCTTTATGTGGTATTGTTGGACAGCATTTGCTTCCATTGCTGCAAAGGGGTATGGAATGGCTTTCTCTGTTGCTATTTGGAGTGTTAGTGTTCTTTTCTTATATGCAGGGCATAGTGATTTACTGGTAGATTCATGTGGGCGTTTGCAATTGATACATGTAGGCTGAGTGTTGTTGCAAGTTGTCAACACTTTAGGATGGAGTGCTTTACAATTACTACACTCTAGGAGAATTTCGTTGCATTTGTTTGTTGTGTGTTCCAGTTTGAGACACTTCTGACACTGGATAGGCTTTGGTTTGTATTCCTTGTGCTGTTTGATTTGCCCAAATAGGAATAACTTTTTTGGGATATTAATTTTTTCCTTCAGTGTAAATAAGAAGGATCTACTTGTTTTTAGGCCATTAGAGTTAGGTTTACCAAGTTGGGTAACATCCTCAACTAGGATTGTGTTGCCAGCCCCATCTGAGAGCCCTTCTTTCAACTCCTGAATGGGCATTTCTGGGGGAACATTATAAACCACTATTTTTGTTGGGGATTCTTTCGGGTTCCATTTAGATTCATTAATTGGGGTATTCAGAAGGGATTTCAGATTAATTATTGTGTCTGCTGATTTTTGATCTTGGACAGCTATTAACAGAGATCCATCACGGTGAATATTACTAGAGAACATTGATTTTATCAATTTGAAAATTGCAACTCTTATTGTAGTAATCTTTTTTATTTCAAAGGGGGTAATAGGAGAAATTTTAAGGTAAATTCCTAAGTTTTGGGAGGGATGATCTTGGGGAGGGAGAGGGGAAATGCTTTTGATTGGGGAGATTTTTTTCCTTTTTTTAGAGCTTCTAGAAAGGACCTCTTGAAACCCATTATCATCAATTATATTGCCATTAGCCCCTACACTGATCATTGTCCTATTCTCAGTATTGGAGCTATCATGTGAACTTTGTGATAGTGAGCTTGACCAGCCAATATGGGTATCAGTTTCACTGGTATTTGGGGTGGGATCTGGGAAGACTTTTTTTTTAGAGGACTTCTAATCATTGCCTATTAGAAAAAGCTTTAAACTAAAACAAAACTAAAACAAGAAAGGGTAATACAATGATAACAAACCGTCTGCACTCTACTAAGGGGAAAGTTTCAGGATCAAAAGAAACACCACAGTATGGCCCTGAGGAGGATTTGAGCAAGATTCGTTGGGTACAACTACTGAATAATTGAGATAATAATTCACAAGAAATTTAATCTAAATTTCTTTAAATGTTGCTGCTGTGTTTTTCATATATTCTGAATATTGGCATACTCATCTGCAATGCCTCTATACATGGCTGGATTTCTTAACCAATTATGGTGGGTGTGTGAGCCATTTGATTCAATTTGTGTAAGATGTTTTGTCAAGAGAAAGCTACGTCTCTCCCTTATTGTTGTTAATCCACTCTCCATAAGCAGAAACTTGGTGCTTGTGTGTTCCCTAAGACCGAATATGAGACGCATTATATTGTTTTGTATTGTTTCAAGATTTGCATTTGGTTCTTTGCACATGCACCATAGACGATGAGCCCATAGTCAATATGGGGTCTTATATGTGATTTATAAAACTGGAGTAAGGTTTTCTCCTTACAGCCCCAGGGTGTAGAAAGAAGTCTTCTGAGTATAATTGTTTTTCTATAGCATTTTTTTTATTGTGTTTCGAATGTGGAGGTGGAAATTAAGTTTTTGGTCAAGAATGAGACCAAGGTAATTAATATGATTATCTTCTGGAATAGTTGTTCCATTTAGAGTTAGTCTTGCATTAACATGATTTCGCTTTCGGTGAAATTGGATTATTTTTGACTTGGTAGGGGCGATGGGTAAATCTGAATGTTGAGAGAATTTTCAAATTGGAAAACTGACTTTTGCAGCTTTGACTGTGCAATCTCAAAGGTGTTGCCAGATGACCATAGCACCAGATCGTCAGCATATTGTAGATTCGTGTGGGGGAGATTCATGTCCCAGAGATACAGGGCAAAAAGAAGGCAGCTGAGGACTGCTCCCTGATGAAGGCCTTTGGTTATTGTATTTGGGGGTGAACAGGCTGAGCCTACACAAACAATGAAACTTCGCAATTCTATGAAGGATTTTATAAGAGATACTAGCTTGGGGGGTAGTCCAAGGTTTGCAAACTTAATTAAAAGGATTTGGTGGCTCACATTGTCATATACCCTTCAAAGTCTAGGAAAGCTGCAACTAGGACATTATTATTTGAGAATGATTCATTTGTTGCATTTGTTAACAATATGAAAGCATCTGTTGAGGAATGGTGTTTCCTGAAGCCAGTTTGAGTGTGAGGGATCATATTATTTTTTTCAACAAACCAGAGGAGTTGGTAATAGATCATTTTCTCCATTATTTTCCCCATCACAGGAGTAATCATTATGGGCCTATAGGACTCAGGGTTATTTTTGGGTTTATTTTTCTTTAGGATTGGTAGGAGAGACGAACATTTTCAGATATTGGGGAACATAGATGAAGCCCAAGCATGATTATAGCAATTTAGAAGTTCCTGTTTGTATAAAGGGGTGAGATTCTTTATCCATGTAGGGTGTATATTGTAATAGCTTCTGCTAGTCTTGGTCCTAATAAGATGTATTGCATTGTTCATTTCCTGGATTGAAAATGGGCTGATTATATACTCGGTTCCTCGGCGAGGTTGGTAACTTGGGTTTATTGGAATCGGGGGTATTTTTCTACAGTTGTTTGATGTTAGCTTATTAACAAAAAGAGTGGCAAATAGCTTAGCTTTTTCATTATCATTGTCATAATGGGTATTATTATGTATAAGCTCATACAGGAGTGGGTTGGGGGAATTTTTTTCCCAACAGATGTGGCTGATGACTTTATGTATAATTGGCTCATGTGTTTCTCTGGAGAGATTATTCGCAAAATTATTCCAGTAGTTATATTTAGCATTTATTATGGTCCTTTTTAGATTAGATTCTGCTTGTAATTTTTTTAAATATATAGTAGGTGATGGTTTTTTTAAGAATGTTCTCCTAGCTGCCTTTTTTGTTCTCCATTTATTTTGGCATTTATTTGTCCACCATGCTTTGGGAATATGTTTAGGGAAGGTTTTACTGGGTGTTGTCCTGGGGATAGCATGATTAGCTTTATTTATTAGTAAAGATGCCAAAACTTCAGCATGTGTGTCAGCTGTTGCGTTTGAAATGCATGAATTTTTGGTGAAACTTGTAATTTCATCATTTAGCTTATTTTGGAGCATAGGCCAATTTTCTTTGGTGTTGATATATTTGGAGGTATGTGATAGAGATTCAGCAGGTTCACCTAGGGAGCAAACTATGGCAAAGTGGTCAATTCATAGACTATCAATTTTATTTATATAAATTTTGTTCAAAATATGTAATGACACAATTTGTAGGTCAATTGTAGAGAAACTGCCACTTTTGGGGTTGAAATATGTATTCAGGTTTGGAGGGGTAGCAACAGCTAATTCATTATTATTTGAAGTTATACGTTCAATGAACTTACCAGCTTTATTTGCTGATTTATTCCCCCACAAAAGGCTGTGGGCATTAAAGTCTCCACAAATAATGATATTTTTCAACATATTAGAATTATTTATATAGCTGAAGAAATCCATGGCATCTGTAGTTTGGTCATTAGGGTTATAAAAGCTTATTATGTAAGTTTTTGTATTATTCAGCCAAACACTGATACCAATTGCATCAACATCATTTACAAAATCTGGAAAGTTGATGCCACAGAATTTATATTATTTTTAACTATTAAAGCTACTCCACCTCCTTTTCTCTCTGATGATCTATCCTTTCTCAGGATAGTGTATCCCAGAAACTTAATTTGTTGGTTTTGGGTTAAATGAGTTTCCTGGAGGCAAGCAATATTGATGGAATTACTATTCATAAAAGATATTAGTTCATTTAACTTATTTTCTGTATGTTCCACTGGAGTATTGATATGTCGTCGGCTGGGAGGATGATTGTCGTATTAGGCATCTCCGGCCAAAATTGAGTTATGAATGCCATCTAGTGTAAAATTTTGCGTAGAATCTGAATCTGCTTTTTGTTTTGCTCTACTGGCTACCGTTCCTGAGTAAAAGACCAAAAACCATTTGTCGTATCGGACATTATCGCTGATAATCCGCTAGCGAAATTGTCGTATTGGAAAATTGTCGTATCTGGCTGTTTTGCCGTCACGCACTTCAGAGAAGAAGAAAATGGCGCGTCCAAGGAAAAACTTGGCGAGGGATTTTGAAGCAATTTTTGATGAATTTGGCAGGTACAGTGTCGATTTCTTCTAGGCCTCTGCACCCTATAGTATAGTATAGAGTAGGGTCTCTGCACCCTATAGTACAGGGGGAGCTACACTGCACCTTTACCCAAGAGTATATCAAATAGGCTACCTGATTTGTTATGATTTTTGGTGCATATATAGTTTGATTTGGAAACAGCATTGAATTAGGAATATGGTTCTATTCCTAGATAACAGAATTGTCTTGTCTATTTACGCACATTATTGTACCACTGCACCATCTCATAATGCGATTTGCTAATTTGCAGAACTCAAAGGAAGTATCAAATTTTCTTGAACAAGTAGGCTAGCCTAGGCTATTTGATTAGGCTGAATATTTTAGCCATATGGATTGCTGAATGTTTTGAATGCATTGATAGTTAATAGTAGAGTCTAATGACAAATACACAATTTAGTTTAAGCATAGCCTAGGCTAATTCTAGAAAATACTGCCCAATCTTAAACACATGATCCTATAGGCCTTGTAGGATACAAAACCACTCAAACATAAATAGATTCAATCCCAGACATGTGCTGTAAAGAAAAATAGGCTACTAGGGTTTGCTAACTTTTCTTTAAGCTTAATTTTCAGTATAAAAAAGTTTCTGAGATCAAATTGAGCTAATCCCAACAAGGTAATCTAAATCTATACATATGCAAGACTAAGAGCTTGCTTGGAAATATAGGCTCTATTTGAATCAAATTATGCTCGGTTGCTTGTCCAAAGTTAGTGATTATCCAAACACCAGGGGTGCTTGGATAATATACCCAGTTCTTCATCAGCAGCTGATGTGTATTACCAAATAAAGCTAGTTTAAAGAAAAATCAAACTGTTTTGTTAAGCCTAAAGGTGTATCTGGCTTTGTGGGGGAATAGACAAGGAAATAGAAAATCTAATGGTCTATTTCCTTTTTTTCTTTATCTGATTTCTCCCCTTTAATAAATATTAGAGCTAAAAATATGTTTTGCTATTACTAGGCCTAGACTAGTCTATCCTTACAAAGCCTATCTTTAGTCTACTGAAAATTTCATTTTCCTGACCTGCAGTTCTTCACTGAGCCCATCGCTGGAGTAACCACTATAATTTTTTTTTCTTTTACAGCTCTGACGAAGACCTTGAGAATTCTGACGAAGATTCGGAATATGCACCGAGTATTGCTGAGTGCTCATCAGCAAATGAACCGAGCATCATTTCTTACAAAGACGAGTCAAGCTTTGCTGATGCAGGTGAAAGAGTTCTTTCCGATTCCCCGTTGCCCTTGGTTTATGTTTCGACTGATTATGGACAAGCTAATCGGAATAATGAAACTAGTTATTTTGAAGATGTCGAGAGAGGTTCAAATTCTTTTACAGAGCCTGTAGCTGGAAATAGGAATGGCACAGAAGGCGTTGACCCTGGAAAAAAATCAACGAGAAAAAGATTGAGGAATGAAAGCGAATGGATAAAAACTAAGATCAAGACAGCAAATAATGATGGGACTGCCTACGTTAACCCCAAGACTAAGAAAACGCATAGCAGAGTCCGTTCTGTGCAGCCTTCAAAGTGTACTGAAGATTGCTTCTACGAATGTCACAAAATCCCACCCGAAAAAAGACAGAATGCTTTTGATAATTTCTGGAAATTGTCTGCTGAAATGAAGAAAATGTTTTATCTGAAAACCACAAAGTGCCTGCCTAAGAAGAAAAACAAAAAACAAGTGACAAGGAGGAAAAACACCTACCAGTATTTTGTTGTCATCAACGGAAAAGAAAGGCAGGTTTGCAGATCTTTTTATCTGACAACGTTCGACATAACCGAGAGGAGAGTGCACTACGCTCACGAGCAGAAGAATACCTGCGGAACGCCCACGCCTCCAAGGAAGAAGATCGCCAAAAACAAAACATCAGAGGAAGACATGGACTTCATACGTAACCACATTAACTCCTTTCCAAAGATCGAGTCCCACTATCGAAGGGCTGAGACTTCCAAACAATATTTGGAGTCTAACTTGAACATGGCTCGGATGTATAGCTTATATTGTGAAAAGTGCGAAGATGAGGGCCGCAAGAGTGCCTCAGAAACTGTATACAGGAAAGTGTTCAATACGGAATTTAACTTGTCGTTCCACACACCAAAAAATGACCGGTGTGATTTGTGCGAAGAATTTGATGTTGCACGCAGGAATGGAATTACGGTATCTGACGAAAAACGAGCTATTTTTGAAAATCATAAAAGGTCAAAAGCAGAAACCAAAGTAGAAAGAGATATGGATAGATTGCTTACCAAGCCAGTCCTCTGTTTTGATCTGGAAAATGTATTTGCATTGCCAAGAGGGAACGCATCTTGTTTCTTTTACAAAAGAAAGATCAATACTTATAACTTGACTGCTGTGCTGCATTACAAGGACAGTGCTGAACCAGATCCAAGTAAACAGACGAAAAAGGAGATCTATTGTGCTCTCTGGTCTGAGTTGATTGGAGGGCGGACCGGAAATGACATTGCAAGTGCAGTGGCGGCTATATTGTCAAAAGTCTTTTCAGGGCATCCAAATATCAAAGAGCTTATAACGTGGTCTGACTCCTGTGTCCCGCAAAATAGGAACAGTATCATGAGCTACCAAATGCAGGATACTTTGAAAAAGCTCCCCCATGTTCAGTCCATTACAATGAAGTTTTGCGAGCCAGGACACTCATCGATCCAAGAAGTGGACGCTGTCCATAGTGCCATCGAACATTACTTTGCTAAATTGGAAATTCATTCACCTCTGACCCTCACTCGACTTATGATTAAAGCTAGGAAAAAGGAACCGTACATTGTGATCCAAATGAAAAGATCTGACTTCTTAGATTTTCAGAGCTGCTCCAAAGAATACAAAGGATATTCGAAAGTTCCCTTCACAAAAGTCAAGGAACTGAGATTTGTTTCAACTGAGCACAAAAGAGTGTATTACAAGGAGAATTTTGGCTCTGCCTCACATGAACTGGTGAAGATTGCACCCGAGGCTGCAGTAGTTAAAAAAGGAAGGGGAGTCTCCAAAGTTACTGTGATTGAGGAGTTACTTGAGCCAGGCCCACTCCCTAGGCTCTCTTCCTTGCCTGAGGAAAAGATCAAGGACGTGAAAAGCCTCCTAAAGTTCATGCCGCTGGAGGACCAAGCATACTACAAAGCATTTTTCGATAAAACATAAAAAAGTAGGTCCAGTTTCGTTGGAACGATGTTTCTTTGTACCCGAAGTAGTGCTGAGTTTTTCTTATGCTTTTATATTCGAAATTGATTAAAATTTAAAGCTTGCAAAACTGAGTTCCTAAGAGATAAGACATTTACGCTGCTAGTTTTCAGAGCAAAATTGTCGTATTGGTTTTCCGTAAAAAGAAATTTCCGCGAGCGTTTTGTCGTATCTGTTTTTCAACAAGCAATATCTCAATATCCAGTTGCTCCAGGTGAACGAAATTTCAACCAGGTTGTAGCCCTTGAGTGCGACTACAGTCGAGATAAAAAAATCCCGGTTTCGTCATTAAATAAAAAAGATATCGCGTTACAAACTTCAATCGCGTTTTTCTTGAAACTCGTCTCGAGTCAGATACGACAATCATCCTCCCAGCCGACGATGTGTTGTGTTGTTGTTTTATTTTTCATATGACTGTGTATCAATGTTCAGCTTTGTTAATAGTAGAGCAAGATCTTTTTTTGCTTGAATGAGCATATGATTAGGGATGTTGGCATACCAGATATTTTTAGTAGGTTAGGCTATTTCTTCTTTGATGATATCATCCATATTCGTCGAAATCCCTAAATAAAAAAAAGTGGAAAAGAAATCTTCGTTTTCAAATTCAGCCGCAGATGACTTATAACTCTGATGGAAAACACACTGCAGTTGATCCAATTATAAGCAAAACAATAGCGCTGCCTAAGTAATAGGTGATTTGGGCACAATGTATTGTTTTTTTTATGAACAAGGCACTTCGTAGAGAAGGAGTTGGCGTTGAAACTTTGAAAAGAGCTCGCTGGATCAAAAATAAAAGTTCCAGTTTCCTTTTTAAGAATCAAAAGGATTGGATGGCAAACAGTCCCCCACCTCCATCATCTATCCAAACAAATCATATAAATTCTTTTAGATAACCATTTTGTCCAGCATAGTTGAAAATCCCAGTAATTGCGTCTCTGGGGATGCCCCCCCCAGTACCGTCTCGAAAATCGCTATAAATTTTGCTAGCTGTCCATTCTTAACAAAAAAGTTTGTTTTATAATGGGTGGTCATATAAACTTTAGAGAGGTCTCATTCAATTGGAAATTAGAAGTTCTGAAGAATTTTATTAGAGTCAAAATTTATCGGAGATCCCATAGTCCCCCCACGGACACTTTATTCCCAGAATACATCGGATCGAAACTTGAGAATCCCATTTTGTTCAAAATAATCAAGAAAGCATATCACAATGCCTCCAGGTTGACACAAACCCCAGGGCCTGGGAGAAAGGGTTATAAGTTTAGCCCTAAGAGGAATACAAGATTTTATTGAGAGGGTTGTCGTATGAACTTTGGAAGAGGCTCATTTGATTCGAAATTGAAAGTTCTAGTTCCCTTTTTTAGATTTGAAAGGGATCTGAGGGCAACTAATCATTTCCCTCTCTCGTACAGCCTCTTTTTCCCAGATGTATCTGATCGAAATTTTGAGAGAGCAATTTTGTTCAAGATAGTCCAAAGAGCCTATAACAATGGCCCAAGGGTTGATAAAAAAAAAACAGAGCCTAGGGGCATGGGTTTGAAGTTATGCCCCACGGGCTTATAAAGTTTTTATGGAAGAGGTGATCGTATAAGCCTAAGAGGAGGCTCATTTGATTGGAAATGGAGAGTTTTAGTTCCCTTTTTGAGAGTCAAAGTTATCGGAGTGCAACGAAAATGCCTCTAGGGTTTACGCAACCTCCCAGAGCCCAAGGGCAAGGGCTGTAAGTAACATTCAGAAGGGTTATAAGGTTTCTATTGAAAACGAAAGTTCTAGTGGCTTGCTTATGAGTCAAATATAATTGGAGTGAAACGAGCCCCCCACCTCACCCATAATTTCTCAAAACACATACAATCAAAATTTTTAGACAGGTATTTACTTAGCATCGTTGAAAGGTCCAAATATGTATAAACATCTAAAAGTGAAATATAGGCTTTCTCTACTAGTTAATGGGTGTGATAACCTTTTATATAGTTTTACTGTGTTTCTGCGTGGAAATAACCTTCTCTATGTAAACAAAAGGGTAAGCAGGGTGCTATTTCGTCACCTTAAGCGGCGTTCACAAGCGTGTCTAGCCAGAATCCAATGTCTAGGCAACGACCGTTCACAAGTAAAATTCCGCGCTTAGCTAGACACGCTAGACAGGGCCCGGGGCTAGACATTGAGTTCTAGACCCTAGAACTCAGTGTCTAGGATTTTCGATTACAGACAATCAGAATATGTCAAGATCCTCTATTTTCATCATTTTTCTTTACATTTGTAAACTGAAATTTAATTTTTGTTTTCTCATTAATTGTTTTTTTTTTTCATTTTAGGCAAATATGCAACACCAGACAATAATGAAGCACACTAAGGCAATTGTTTTGCTTATCTCATCCATTAGCTTGTGAAAGTAAAAATAGGGATTATAATGTTTAAAAGTTTTGCCCGCATATGCTATGTTGATTGGCTAGAAGTGACAATTTGAAACTAAATTTGTAGTTTTAGCTAAGCACCGAATTTTACATGTGAACGATCGTTGCCTAGACATTGGATTCTGGCTGGACACGTGTCTAGACATGGGAGCCTAGCTAGACACGCTTGTGAACGCGGCTTTAATAACAGTATTTTAAAGCTACAATCAAAGTCTCTTATCTCTTATTCATCTCTTATTGTATTTTATATCTCTATGGGCACAATGTATTGTTGTTTTTTTTTTCCAAGGCACTTCGTAGAGAAGAAGTTGGCGTTGAAACTTTGAAAAGAGCTCACTGGATTAAAAAAAAATGTTCTAGTTTCCTTTTAAGTATCAAAAGGATTGGATGGCAAACAGTCCCCTACTTCCATTATATATCCAAACACATCATATAAAATTTTTTAGACAGCCATTTTGCTCAGCATAGTTGAAAATCCCAGTAATTGCGTCTTTGGGGATGCCCCTCTCCCCCCCCCAACAGCCGGCACGCCAATCGCTAGAAATTTTGCTAGCTGCCCATTCTTAACACTCAAATTTGTTTTAGAAGGGGTGGTCTTATAAACTTTGGAGAGGTCTCATTAGCTTGGAAAGAATAAAGTAGCCAAGCAATTTTATAAATTATAAAATTTGTAGGCAAATTTCTATTTCAGGCACTTTTTGCTATCTTGGAAATCTGTTGATTTAGGTGAAAAAATATATCAGAAATAGCTTTGGTTATGTATTTTGCTAATCAGTGTGTTCAGATCTTATTTCCTTAGAAAGAAAGCAATATTATGGTAGATCTGAGGACTTTGATCTTACTTCTGAGGCTGTTTTTTTTTTCTCTTTTTTGCAAACCTCTTTTTTTATTCTACTCTTATCAATAATTCTGAAATTATTTATGCAATTAAAAGTTTTTTAATTACCAACTCATTTTAGTAACAATAAATAATATCAAATTAAGTAAAAATATGTTCACTACTATTGCTAGATGACAGCAAAATTCCATTGTTAATGCATTTTGACCACCTGGTATATTGAATGACTTTAGATTCAATGACATCCATTTCTGATTCTAAATTTCAAGACAAATTCTAGTACAATATTTTTTCTAGTCAGACGATTTTTTCCAAGAAGCAATAGCTTAGTTTTTGGTATTTTGAGGGATCAGAAGCTTTGTGAAGATGTAAAGTTAAGGTTCAAACATTGTGGTATTTAGGAATGTTACATTCGAGTAGGGTCTTTCATACCAGGCAAACCAGGTATTGAGCAAGTCTGGATAAAGTACTTCTTCCTATCCAAATCAATTTAGACCTCTGATTGGCAGGAGAAATAATACTGACCTCAATTAATACCCTGCTTTTTTCAGAAAAAAGAGAAAAATGTGGGTCCATCCAAAAGAGAGGAGAAAGACCAGATTAGACTGGGTAACATTGCTACAGACCCACAGATCAAAATGATATTGGTTTCTGAAACCTTTTTAGTGGATAGATTATGTAAATTGTTCATTAAAAGAGAATAAACATATGCAAATAAAGTGAGATGGTGTTAGATAAGGGCTAATTAAACACCTATTTATTACTCAATTATAAACACTTTACAACGAAATTAACGAGTGCAATAATATTTCATTCTTTCACCCTGCTGTGTATCCAGTAGACATCACAATTACAATTTAAAATCCAAACCTGTTTCTCCCAGCCTTTTGGGTAGTTTTGCACTATGTTAACTATAACGCACCATATAAGATGTTAGTATAATATCTAAAATATGTAAAAAAGGTAAGAACCAATTTTAGGGGGTCCATAAAAGTACGGCAAAATATATGAGGAGATTCACCCCCTTGTCAATACCTCGCCCTTTTCGCTAAAGTTTTTTTTTAGTAGTTTCAAAAGAGCTCTCTATTCTAATTAACCGGCCTTTGTGATTCAGGGGTTTGTGGTTCGAACAAAATTCCAACTTTAGTGTAAAGAGTGAGGTATTGACTAGGGGGCTAACTCTCTAATATACGTAATAAAAACATACGAATATAGAAGCTCGTTACGTAAGTTAATTCGTAAGTTACGTCAGAACAAAATTTCGAGAAAGCCATTTAGCCAAAAAAGTAAAATTAATATGAAAATTTTGTTTCAATTATTCATGTACGGTGAGCCAGAATCAAAGCTGCATTAAAACTTAAAACGAACAGAAATTATTCTGAATATGAAAGGGGCTGTCCCTTCCTCAATACCTCGCTCTTTACGCTAATGTTTGAATCTGTCAAACAAATTTATTTTTTAAAACAATAAAAACTTTAGCTTAAAGAGCGAGTTATTGAGGAGGGGACAGCCCCTTTCATATACGGAATAATTTCTGTTCGTTTTGAGCTTTAATGTCGCTCCTTACTTACAGTTAAAAAAACTTGTTTTTTTTATTTAATCTTAAAAAGAAATATAAAACCAACAGAAAAAAACAACACATGACAGGCCTGGTCCCTTGAATCAAGCTAAAGTACACTAATATGGGACGACTGGTTTCTATTTTGGTACAATACCCTTGTGTATCTCTGGAGGCACATGTGGATCTAAGATAAGTAGAAATGAGAGCTGAAATAATCGAATAAGCTTGCATCAAATAAAATGTGTTCAAAAATATCAGTAGTTAAACACAAATTTTACTCTTTTTATAAAAATCCCACGAAGTAAATAATTTGGGGAGTACACAAGGAATTAAATGAATGCATTAATTCAGACACAAAATACTGGCATTTCCAATTGCAATTGTCAAATCAGTTTACGATTTAACAGTTCCAGGACAATGGTACAGGGTGGCATGGAACTTTCTAACCCCCTTTGGAGTAAGAGAAAAGTCATTTACTTCTGTAAAAGGTATCTTTTTTTGCTGAAAAAAAATTAATTTCCCTCAGATCTGTACCAAGGTTAAAGGGATATCTAGTTTCTTGATTTTTTTATTTGTCTTTTGCTGTTTATAATCTAGAGGGTTTCTCTTTTCTTAGGTCCTAAGGCATAGCTTTCCCCACAACAAAGACCAAAGAAGAGAAAGACATTTCGAAAGCAGACACCAAGGAAACTTGGAAATAAAAATAAAATTCTTAGAAGCATATAAAGAGAAATGAAAGACCAAAAAACCTACATTTGGTTTCACTTTATCAATCTACATATTTTCTTTTCACTTTAATAAACTCATCTTTATCTTTACAAGCTTTACCCTAGAAGATTGTGCATATTAAATTTTATTTTCTTCTCAAATATGGTCAAAACCTCATGATTTAGCGTTTAAACCTAACATTATGACAGTTTTACTTATGAGTTGCCTACAAAATTATGGTTAACTTTTTATTTCAATTTAAATTCTAAAGACAAAATATTGTGTTTTTTAAATATTGGGTTTAAAGATCAGCAATGTGTATAAATAATAGTTAAATATGTACATAGAAATTAAAAAATATATGGGATAATGAATAAGAGAGACTGTTGCTGCTCAAAACCAGTGTCTATCCTTTCAATATCTTATACAAATTTATCAAACTGTAAATAAAGCACAAACTGATTTAACTATAATTAAAAAAAGATAAATTAAAAAATAATTCACATGTAGCTGCAATTGAGAGGAAATTAGGTTTATCTTTTCAAAACCATTCTGTGATGAACTTCTGGAGGGGTGGTGTAGAGTCCTATTCACCCTGGTGTGAATTTCAAGTGTAGGATCTCTATCGCAAATAAAATCCCCATTTCCTATTGATATATTGTGAATTAAACAAGGCGCTGTAACAATCTTCAATGCCTTTGGTACAGAAGCATAAATATTTGAGCAACGCCGTAACCGGTTCACAATGTCCCCAAAAGCATGTTTAACTACAATTCTCGTTTGAGAAAGTTTTTTACTATACTTTTTTTGGTTCTGTTGAGATTATGTTCATTTTTTTTAAAGGCACTAGTAACCAATGTTGAATAGGGAAAGCATTGTCACCTAGAATGTGATAATCTCCCGAGGGAGAAAATCTAGTTAGAGGATCTAATATGAACTGCCTATACCAATTAGATGTTTGAAATACATAACTATCATGGTTGCTTCCAGGAAAACCAGCACAAATATAAGAAAAATGTCAATCTGGAAGCACTACAGCTAATAATATTGTAGAATGAAATTGCTTGTAATTTAATTAGTCCTTCTGAAACTTAACTGGAGCACTAATTGGTATATGGCATCCATCAATACATCCAATCACTCCAAGGAAGCCAGCTCGTTCTTTAAATTTAGATGCAATATTTGAGAGGGAATCAACTTCTGGCCACTTTATTACTTGTTTGAAGTTTTCAAATATACTGTCACAAATTGAATCAACTGCTGTCCAGACAGCAAATTGAGACCGACCAAACTTTCAGCAATTACACAGATTGCTCCCTGATTTGCCAAATAAGTCAGGGTAATGAGAAGAGACTCATTCAGATTAAGGGGCTTTTGTCCCTCATGGTACACTTTATCATCTGTAGAACTGAAAAGAACAAAACCTTTAGAAGAAAAAGTCCAAGAACAAAATTTGCAATACTGTTTTTCATTCCGAGAGGAAAAGTATATATGTTATCTATTTTGTTATATACATCAAATATTTTCTTGTAGGGCCTTATGCGAATCATAGTTTATTTGGAAAGCTATTTTTGTAGGTTCAATATTCCAGCTAAATAGAAATATTGAAACTTTTCTTCTTAGCAATTGCTTTAGTAGACATATAATTGCAAATTAAACCCTATTTGAATTTTTCTGAAGTTTGTTAAATAATTTTTAATCAATGAAATTTTGCTATTTCCCCCTTATGCAGTCCTGTCTTATCATTTAGTGTTTTCAAATTTTAACAATATTGAATATAGTTCAACAAGCTACAATGGGAGTAACCAAACCATAGGCATCATGTGAACTGTTTCTTCATATCATACAGTTTAATACTTACTCCACATAAATTTCTAACTTTGTTTTCAAATTCATTTCATTAAAAAAGAATATGATGTAAACAAATTTAGTTTAGACTTAAAAGGTTCAAAAATCTAGTTTTGAATGACATATGTAAAGCATCTAATCAGAAGCTTAGCAAAAACAAGGAGCAGTATGTCTTAAAGTAGTCAACCAAAAAATTAATTGAGTGGACCAGTGTTGGCCTTATATATTTCAGACATTCTTGACAGTCTATTGAGGAGACCTTCATCTAATTTAATATCTTTAAAGGTTTGGAAGTAATTACATTCAACACCATGGAAAGGTTATATATTGCTCTAAACTTGGGTACCTCTTTCTTAAAAAAATTTAGCTGGTGAATCCCCTATAAAGAGTTTAATCCAGACTAAAATAACATTTTCATGAGAAGGAAACTAAATTAATTAATGGTGTATTTAATTAACAATTGACCCAAGGTTTTAATTTTCAACAAAAACAGAAAACTTTGGGAGAGTCACAAATCTTTATTTTTAACTCTATTCTCTGGTGAAATTAAAAGAAATAATTACAACTGAAATAAATTAATAACAAAATAGCTACTAATTCTCAGTAAATGATAATTACCAACAAAAGCTCATAAGAATTTGAAATGTTGATCTGGTTACACAAAAGTGGCGCCAGAAGTCCCTGTCTGAATATGTAGCCACTGTTGGCATGTACCCAATGTGTACAGGATGGCATTCAGGTTCAATACATCTGAAAACATTGTCAAGTTCCCCAGAAAACTATAGAAACTGCTAGTCTTCTTCCTCTGAAGAATCACTCTCAACAGATGAAAAGCTATCAAAGATAGTAGAAAAGATCTGCAATGACATGTTAGAATCTCCCATTGTTGGACTGAAATAAATCTTCAAAAATTATTTTACAATTATAATAGGAATTTTTCTGTCAGAATACATGCATACTTTTTAATACTCTACATTGAAATTAATATAGTTTTATATTGCTATAATCTAAAGACTATAATATTTGGCAAAGACATTGCTATAATCTCTGGTGAAAACATCTGAATTTTGTAGCATATCTTATTTACTTAAGATCAACCAAAACAATAAGAAAAGGAAGTGAAATCAATTCCCAAAAATTTAGAGGGGGGGTGGAGGGGGTGGCAGAAACAACAAGTTAGCCATGATTAAATAGAAAATAGCAATGAAATAGAATTAAGAAGGTATTTTTTCAAAGTCTAGGGTGTAAAACAGCCCCCCCCCCCCCAATTGGCACCCCTGAGAAAAGGGGTATGGCAATGAAAATTAAGAGCTGCAAGAGAGTGTGGATTTTCTCCACATAAAAACCACTAAAATACTACAGTGTCAGAAAACCATGATACTGATCATTATATAAGGAGAGAAAAACACTGATCTAGAGTAATCATACTGATGACTTTTATTTTGTACTATTTAAAAGACCTTATTTTCAACTGTTTGTTTTATTTCTACATCCTTGAAGCTGATTCAAAAAAGATTAATTAGCAGATTGAAAGATAAAAAAATTAAAATATTTAGAAATAATTTCAATAAATATAAATTTTAACAATAAAATTAAACAAGAATATAGTTACTATTGTGTTTTAGTCAGAAAAGTACAGAAAGCTACATTAACCAAAGTCAGCAAAAAAAAACAAAAAACACTTAAACTTCAATTTTATCAATTAAAATATTAGCAATGTGTAGTTACTATTTGGCCTATACTATTAACCAATGCAAAACTAAAACAGTAAAAAGAAACATTACATTCAATGTTTTTACAATATATTAATCATAACAACCAATATCATGTACACTTGCCCCCCTAATGCCTTGATACAGACACAGATTATAAACAAACATTTGATGATTTATAATTACTTCTTACTCCATAAGTAATTTCCATCATTAGGTGACTCATCATGCAATACAAAAAACAAAAATCAGCAGGACTTTGGGCTAAGCTGTAAAAAGCAGACAGAAAAATATCCCCAAGTCTGTTATAAATATTCTACACCAGAAGCATGTATTGAATTAGGAAAAACCATAATAAAAGCATTGAGTGATGTATTCACTTTTATCATAGCTAAATTATGTTGGAACCTGTAAGTTTACCAAGCTAAGTAAAAGACCTGTCATGCATAGAATTTTTTAGGCCCTAAAAATAAAGAAAAAGGTAGAAATAGTAGCTTGGCAATGCCTCTAAAGGTTATATTTTTGGTCATGGATTCACTTTTGAAATTTATATTTGCATAACTCTTTTACTTCTCAAGATAGTAAGAATCCACTGAGCCATGGGCGCTCATAAGCTAAATTGCAGGGGGGACCCTTGTTTAATTGGCACTTTTAATGCTATATAATAGAAATCTCAGAACAAAAATAAAAATAAGGCAACATTATTCAGCCAGTGGGGGCGCCCCCCTGCCCCCCCCCCCCTCAACACAGCCCATTAGTCACCAGGACTATATCAGCATGTTTCTAAAGGAAAACTGGCTAGTGAGACAAAATTCCCATTTGTAGCTGATTTGGGAATGTTTTTTTAGACTTAATAGTAAAATATTATTTTGAAAACAAATTTATACAAATTATTAAAAAGAGGTAGAAACCCCACAAAAATAATTTCAATTTTGCTTTGATGTCATTTTGAGGGGTTTCAGGCTATCTTTGAAAAAAACTCAAATTTGTTTTCTTAATAAGATTTTACTATCAAGACTAAAAAACATTCCGGAATCAACTACAAATGGCAAGTTTTTCTCATTAGCCAGTTTCATTTTGTAAAACAAGCTTATAAACTTCTGGTGACTATGGCCCATTTTTAGTCCTTTAAGTGCTTAAAAAAGCATTTGCCCCAGAAAAGATTATTGAATTCTGAAAGAGCATAACAAAAGGCAATAAAATTGTATCTTAACTTCTTTTTGCTATCTTGGAAAGGGGTTAGGGTAGGAAAATGTAATTTTCAATGATAAATTCTGGGCCTAAAGCATACTCTGGGAAGGTATTTCCAAGCTTCCATGTTAACCCTCATCTGATTTCTATGTCTAAGAAATTTGCCTACTTAACAGGTCTATTAGCTATTGAAATTTTAACAAAACAACATTTTACCTGAATTTTCTAAGATCAGTTTCTTTTTCTCTGACTTTAGGCCTAGTTCTAAAAATGCAATTATTATTATTTCAGTAGAGTTTTTTAGCCATATCAATGGTTTTTTTTCTAAATTTCTGAAGAGTATTAGCATATCTTAGAAATCTTATAAATTGAGCAAAGTTGTGAAGCTGAAAAAAGTTCTTGTGCTTAATTTAAGCAGAAGAAATGTTTGGTAAGGTTACACTTACATAAAACAAAGATTTTTAAAGGACATCAAAGGTCACTAGCCTCTAAAGGGAGGAGTGGAGGTAGGGGTATTTGGGTAGAGACCTAACTGGAGAGGAGGAAACATGTTAGGGAACCTATTTATTTATTAATACCAAGATACGGTAAGCTTTAACAAGCTTGATGCACTAAACAATTATAAAAAAGTCTATAACAATGTCAATGACATAACAAAAACATACAGTAACTGAAAACATTGAAAACAATATTACTGAAACATAAAATAGCATACCAACTTAACTGAACATATCTGTTAATATTTGAAACCTACCAAAAAATAAGCCTACAAAATAACTGAAAACACACAGTCACAAATTAGCTAATACAAAAAGGGAACCTATTCTAATTTCATTATATGCAGAATAATCATAATTAACACATTCTGCATGCAGCCTTACTATACCTTACCCCCTCACCCCAATGTGCAACTATATAGACCAAATTACAGATATCTTATCAATTTTTCCAATGTTTCTCAGTTTTTTTAACCCTTGATCCTGTAAATTTAATCAAATATGACAAAACAATAACTGGAATAAAAGTTACAGGTGACAGAATGCATTTGGATATAAATTGGGCTTTATATTTGCACATAAGGGGGGGGGGGGATAAAGAGCAGCAAGGTTGACTATTTTGAAGTAAGAATTATTTTCTTAACATGTTTCCTTTTCTCCAGTTAGTTTTCTAGGCAAATGCCAAGGTAGGTACTTCAAAATACCTTCATGGGACATACTTAGTCTGTAGACTCATCCCTAAAAGTTTCATTTTCCTAACCTAACCCTTTTCCAAGATAAGATAAAGTAGCTAAACTAGAATGCGTCAAATAACTTATTCACTTTGGTCATAGCTTAATTATGTTGCACACTGCAAATTTACCAAAAATATTAACCCAAGGATCTACAACCTAGACAATTGAATAAATAAAAATAATCCCAAATTATGTAAAGTCATTATAAGTTAACTCTTCTTATCAGCTTCAAGCTCTGAATGATTAACGTAAGATATGGAGTTCTAAAGATGTAAGCTCAGTGGTGTTCTGATAATTTTATACACATTATATCCAAAAAATAGCCTAGCTAAATATTTTTCAACTTTAGGTGAATTTGTTAGGCCTACTGGATGTTTAGGTTATCAATATATGAACCCTACAGTAGCCGTCAAACACCATACAGCTTGAAAGTATCTGCCGAAAGTTCATGCAAACGGTTACAAACATAGGTTTATAAACAGTGCCAGTTTTGGTTAAACCAGAGCTTTAACCAGTCTCTTGTTTCACGCAAAAATAGTTTTCATGACAACTTGGTTTGTCATCTAGAGGCATCTAAGTCATCTTAAGTCAGCTTTACATCGGGTTTTCATCACCAATGTACCCACCACAGAAACTGACTCCTGTTCCAAGCAGAAGCTGTTTATTGAAAGACATGATAGTGATGGAGGCATAGATCATATACAACAGACCAAGTCCGGTCTGGTTGCTTACATGAAAAGCCTCAAGTCGGCAGCTTCCCCGCCAACTCCCTGAAGTCCTTCACTGACATAAGTGCTTCTTTTCGAGAGGAAAAGTTCTTTGCGATCGCTAAGATCGTGCCTCTTGCCACAACAGAAGATGATGTTGTCTCTGTTAACCCCAAGCTAGTCAGTGCCAAGCGGTGTGGACAATCTGAGACAGTCAAACTTACCTTCAGTGACGCCGACTCCCGAAATGCAGCAATCAAATGTGGGTTATTCATTGGTTATACTCACATCAAAGTCTTGCCATTCAGACAAATTCCCAAGCGGTGTTTCAAGTGTCAGTCATTTGATCATCTTGCTAAAGATTGCAAAACTACCATGCATTGTTCCAGATGTGCTGTTTCCCATGAGAACAGTAGAGAGAGCTCCTGCCGTTCTCAAACAGTGAAATGCGCTTTGTGCCCGGAGCCTAATAATGGTCACCCTAGTTTTAGTTTGCAGTGCCCAGCAGTCCGACGAGCAATACAGAAAGCTTATCCTCAAACCCGAAAATGAACGAACTATCTATATTTTGCCGCAATGTTTACGGTCATAATGCTGCCAAACTGGACTATCTCAAAAACTTGTGCATAGGACATAACATTGTTTGCGTCCAAGAACACTTGTTAACTACCGATAACTTTGGGATTATTCAGTCAATTCCTGACAAATCTGTGCACATTCATGAGGCTAAGCACTCCATTGCAAGGGGCCGCCCTAGTGGCGGACTTGCGATATTCGTTGACGACAGTATCGACTGTCGTAAACTTCAGTCGTGCGATTTCTACCTAGCAGTCAAGTTCCCTGGCCCCAGTGCTTTCACGCTGGTCAATGTCTACCTACCAACTAACATGAACACGGATCTCAGAGAAAAACGATATGCCGAGGCTTGCGGTCGAATCGGAAGACTACTCCGCAAACTGGGGAATTCGCGGATTTTAGTCTGCGGTGACTTCCAGTGTGACCCTCTCTTGAAAGGAAAGTTACAAGACGTTGTTATGACATTTATTCCGAGTGAATGTACTCTTTACACTAAAGATCAAAACTTCACGTTCATTCACAACTCAGGAAGCACAAGCAATATTGATCACGTCTTTTCAAACTTCACTATCCCCTCGCCTATAAAGGTGGATTCAGAGCATACAACAAGTGACCATCTCGGTCTCAAGCTCCGTGTTCCTTTTAGTCGCGCAGTGAAATCAAGAAATCGAGGTTACATAGAAAGATGCGAGTGGAAAAAGATTAAAATTGATCTGTATAAGTCGACGTGTGACGAAATTTTGGGCAAAATAAAAGTTCCATTTCAGCTTCTGGTCAATGCGTGTGATGACAAAATCGCACTCAACATATATTGTGCTGAAATCACCCACGCGCTAAAAGTGGCTGAGCCTGCATCTGTACCTAGTGCAGTTATTAAGAAAGGTACTAGGAAAAGGGGATGGAGCGACCATCCTTACGTGAATCATGCTAAAAGGAGGTCTAAGATGTGGTACTCAGTGTGGCGCGAATCCGGCAAGCCTAGGTCAGGTACTGTTTTCAATCTCTTTTGTAAAACAAAAAGAGAATACAAAGTATGTTTGGATGAGCTTAAAGTGGAGGAAGCAGAAACTGCTTCGAAAGAGGCTATCCGTGACCCGCAAAATATGTGGAAAAAGTTTTCAAGTAGAAGAGTGCAGCCAAAGCATTGTGCCACAGTACCTGAAGAACAGTGGTTAGAACATTATTCAAAGGTTTTCGGGTCAAAAAATATTCCTTTGGAAAAAGAATATGATGAATCGTTAAAATTATGTCTTGATTCGCTTCTGAAACAGAGAAATTATTTTGTGGTTTCTAAAAATAATGTTTCAAGGGCTGTTAGCCAGTTAAAGAGTAACAAGGCTACCGGTCTTGATAGTGTTAGTGGTAATCATCTACGCAATGGTTCCCCGCTTTTGCTTCAGCATCTGCAACTACTCTTTCAGATGTGTATAGATAGTGTGACCGTTGCTAACTCGTTCTGTACCGGGGTTGTTACAAATAACCTCAAGAAAGGAAAAAATGCGAATGAGTGTGGAGGCTATAGGCCTATTACTGTCTCAAGTACGCTGAGCAAAGTGTTGGAAAGCTTGGTTCTTAGCGAAATTGTATCGAAATGTGTTATAGACCACAGACAGTTTGGATTTCAAAAATATCTCAGCTGTGCTTTTGCTCATAGACTTCTAAAGCGTATTCTTGCTAAGGCTGAACTAATCGGGTTGTCCTTGTATGTATGTAGTGTCGATATTTCTGCTGCATTTGACTCAGTCATCCAGTCCGCCGTCTTCCAGACCCAGCTAGATGCTGGCGTGAACACCCATATAGTAGCTATGTTATCCTATTGGTACTCTAATAGCTATATAAGAGTGAAACTCGGACATGAAAGACTTAGTGCGCCAGTTAAACTAAATAGAGGGCTTCGACAAGGCTCAGTTCTAAGTCCGATATTATTTAGAACTTTGACTTCTAAGGTTACAAAACAAATCACTGGTGGGCTTAGCCTTGATCTTTGTGATCTGAGTCTAATAAGCTATGCCGATGAATTACTTATGTTAAGTTCTTCTCTGAGTCTATTGCAGGATAATTTAGATAAGCTTGTATCTGGCTATAGAGCTATTAATCTGCAAGTTAATGGAAAGAAAACTGAATTTCTGATTTTCAACTCAACGAAACGGGATTCCCCAGAACCAACTGTTTCAGTAAATAGCGCTAATATTGCACCGTCTTCATTGCTTAAATACTTAGGTCTTCTGTACGGTCGAGATAAGAAAGCAGCTAGAATGCTTTGCCTTGACACCCTTATGTCAAACCTACGAATTAGCTATGCTAAACTGGCCCCCCTGAAGTATTCATACAATTGGAAAATTCTGGCGAGGCTATATAGAGCGGTGGCACTCCCAAATATTCTTTACCTGTCCACTGTATGGGAATGGTTTACGGAAACAGAGCGACTAAAGGCTAGATCTGCGTACTGCAAATATTTAAAATTTCCGTTACGAGTACCGCTGTTCGAGAGAAATACATTTCTCTTGGACAAGTATCTTATTCCAGAGCCTCGTGAAGTTGTGGTAATGCAGGAAACCAATGCTAGAAAAGGTGCACTGGAGCACCTTTACGATTTCCTTCTGTTGCACGTCATGTAAGAGCTGTGAATGTATATAGTGTATATAATCTAATCGTTTATTTTTGAAGTAATGTTTTTTTTTGTTTTTCCCTTACTTCGCAATGTTTTTGTTATTGGTGGGCTAAAATAAACTATCTATCTATCTATCTATCTATCTTAAGTCATCTAGAGCAACTGTGGCTAAATTTGAAAACGAAGATTTCTTTTCCACATTTTTTATTTAGGGATTTTGACGAATTTCGATGCAAATATCAAAGAAGAAATGATCTATTAAAAATATCAGGTTTGTTGAATTCTAGCATTTATTAGTAATTTCTTACAATTTATTTTAAGCTCAAACATTTTGTGTTTTGATTTGAATGTGTTTTGATTTGAATGTGTTTTGATTTCGTACTGTGTTATATTTTTAAACAGCCAAGTATTTATTTGTTGCATTGTGCCTCCAGGCAGAAGTTTTGATGTGTTTGTCTATTGTTGCGCACTTTTTGGGTAAAATTCTACATCAGCTACTTTTGGCTATCTTGAAAAAGGGTTAAGTTTGGAAAATGAAATTTCAAAGGATGGGTCTACAGGCTAAAGTATGTCCTTGGAAGATATTTTGAAGTACATATCTCCATGCCTTCTCCCTCTAGAGGGTCCTGAAATTGGTCAATATATACGAAATCATATTATTGAGTTAGGACAAAAGTGAATACACCATTCGATGCCTTTTTTCATGCTGATTACGAATATAATAATCATTCCTATCGGAAATTCAAATTTAAGCCATTTTTGAGCTCTTGAAAATGACAAAAAATAGGGTGTAAAAAGGCTAATATAGCGTGGAAAAAGGCTTAAAACCTTTGTTTTAAACTTACTGTTTCATAATAAATACTTATTTTAATCCATAAGCACTGACTTTCCATGAGTAGGTTGGATAATCACAAGTATATATGTTCCAACAATTCATTTTGCAAATATTATGTATGTTTTTCTTCCTTAACGCTTAATGTTCAAGAATGCGTTTTTGACAAACCGTCAAAAATATTAAAGGTTTAGGTTAGGTTTTGTTAGGTTAGGTTAGGTTATGTTTTGTTAGGTTTGGTTAGGATTGGTTAGGTTTAATATTTTTGAAGTTATGACGAAAACGCATTCTTGAACATTCGGCGTTAAGGAAGAAAAAAATACATAATATTTGGAAAATAAATTTTTGGAAATTATATACTTGTTACTCAGGGAAAGTCAGTGCTTGTGGATTAAAATAAGGATTTATTATGAAACAGTAAGTTTAAAACAAATGTTTGAAGCATTTTTACACCCTATATTAGTCTTTTTACACCCTATTTTTTGTCATTTTCAAGAGCTCAAAAATGGCTTAAATTTGAATTTCCGATAGGAATGATTATTATATTCGTAATCAGCATAAAAAAAGGCATCAAATGGTGTACTCACTTTAGTCCTAACTCAATAATATGATTTCGTATATATTGACCCTGAAATTTGCCTACATGACAGGTCTATACCTAGGCCTATTGAAAATTTGACAAAACAATATATTACCTTAATATTCAGTTATCATTTTCTTTTTCTCTGGCTTTAGTTCTGAAAATGTAATTCCTGTGATTTGAGTAGAATTTTAAGCCATATCAATGTTTTTTTTTCAAAATTTAGGAAATGTATTTGCATATCTTTAAAACCTTATAAATTGGGATTGAGTAAAGTAGTTTATAAGCTTATATAGAATGGTACTATCCAATCTCTCCAATCTCCTTTTAATTAAAAAAATTTTAGTCATCTTCTTTCCAGCTAGTTTGCAAAATTAAGTTTTGCTGGGGAGAAGTTAGGTATAAATTTAGAATTCTGTCACCTGATAAGGAGGCATGTTAAGAAAACAATTCATACTTTAAAATATGTATAATGATCCTAGTTCTTATATTATCCAAGGGGAGAACATTTATCATCAAGCTTTTCCTCTAAAAATCCTTCTTTTTCCAGTTTCAGAGAAAAAGTTTCCTAAAATCACAGCGTTGAGATTCAATGCTTAAGTCTTTTGAAATTGCTGCTATAAATTGCCACCAAATAAGTTGTTTTATAGATAGCGTTCATGCCAGTTTTTTTAATACTTTTTTTTAATGTGCAGTGGTACCAGGCAAAAATCAAAATATTAATACTACAGACCGACATGAACACTATCTATAAAACAATTTATGTGACATCAACTTATAGCGGCAATTACCAAAGACTTAAGCATTTAATCTCAATGTGGTGATTTTAGGAAACTTTCTCCTAAGTTGGAAAAAGAAGGATTTTTAGTGGAAAGACTTGATGATAAAGGTTCTCCCCTTGGATAATATAAGAACTAGGATCATTATACATATTTAAAGTAAGAATTGTTTTCTTAACATGTCTCCTTATCAGGTGACAGAATTCTAAATTTATACCAGAAGTTATTAGTCAACTAGTTTGAAAAAATTAAGTTTTGCTGGGGAGAAGTTATTAGTCAACTAGTTGGCAAATTTATATTTTTCCTATACAGATAGGCCAAATTTTCCAACTAGATGACTAAAATGTTTTTAATTATAAGGAGATTGGATAGTACCATTCTATATAAGCTTATAAACTAATTTTTTCCAATAGTCAAAGGGTGGTGTCCCAGAAAATCACTCTTTACTTTAGGCTATATTGTGGTTCTATTGACTAGACCTTTGCACCTACCTTTACCCTTAAATAATTAGTAGTGTGCTAAGCTAATTATCTATATATTGGTAAGGTTTACATATGGTTTATAATGCAGTATAATAAGCAGTCAATAGCATTAGTCTAACTTTGGAAGGCTTCTCATTTAGAGGAGGTTGTGCTGTTACCAATAATAAACAAAATTTGAGGTACCTTGTCTGATTACAATGCCTAGGGATGCATACTGCTACTCTGCCTCCTTTAGAGCTGACAGCTCTGAGTTTTTGCCACTATTTACAGCACTGCCTCCTCTTAATGAGATGCTTTCTAAAGTTACTGCCACAGACTGGGAAAATGACATGTGTAAGGTAGGCTTATGGGAAACAATTGTAACTTTGGCTATGCAACCTTAAACTGTTCATCGAAATTTATGCAGACAGATTTTTAAGTTAGAATTTATGACTTGTAGGCCTAATAAGCATTGATGCACTAAAAATCTACCTGGGGTTGGACAATTTTGTCTGGATGTGAAAGCTACTATTTTGTATTTCTAGAATTTTTTGTTTTTATAAATTTCTTTCTGCTTTTTTGACACTTTTCCATGCTAACTGTTAAATTTTTTTTTGTTTTGAGACAAAGAGAGATCATTTCTGGACACAGTTCTTAGCATTTTAAGTTTTCATTTCTATTCCCTAAGTTAATTGAGTCACAACCTACATGCCAATTTGCCTCCATGTGTTCCCAAGGAAAAAAGTCCTACCCTACATTTCTCCACAACTGATAGAAAATCCTAATCTTTTATCCAATAAAACCAAGTTTAGTAGCTCAGATTTATAACTCCTGGTTATGTAGGGGTTTGTTCTAGATGGGCTGAAAAGTGTATTAAAAGTACCTATGGCTACCTTTTAGCTGGAGGAATTGAAAGCAACTGCTATACTAATTCAATTTTCATTTTTTTTTAAAGCCTTTATATGGTAAATTATAATATTTGTAATACAATTATTTTAGATGTTTTAAAAAACCTAGGGTCTATTTTATTCAACAGTTATACTAAAACACAGCATGTAGTTACGTTTTATAAGCTTTTTGGCAAACCTTGAACAATCAAAAATTTGTAAGCCTGAATAATGTTTTTTTTTGGGGCTTTAACAGAATTGCACAATCCAATAGAAAAGGAGTTAAGCTGGGGCTTCACCTCTCAGAATTTCCAGAATCTTGGCTTCAGATTCTGTGTTAATGTTTTCTTCAGATGTGATCTGGAATGTGACCAATCTGGAAAAAAAGGGCATTTGAGCTTCCAGGTTTCTGGATTCTGGCAGATTTTGTGCAAAAAAAAAATTTAATGGTGGAATAAATAGAAAAAGAAATTACAAATTGACTTTAATAAACATGAATACATAATTATTGTAAAAGCTCTGAATTGCTAGAAAGTGGGCGTAAAAAAAACATCTGTAGTTTCTTTTTTTGGACTGACTTCACTATCCAGAAAGCCCAAAGTCTGTAAATTCTGAGAGGTGAAGCCCCAGCTTTAGATTATGTGTTCTTGTTTGTAGAGATAATCTGACCATTTGTATTATGGAACAAAATTATTAGGGTATTATGTTTTACATTCACAACATTTTTTTCTTTTTGGCTGCTCTTCCATTTTGAAGGAAATAAATTAATAATAACAATGATAAAAAGAGAGAAAAGAAGGGCAATGGAAGAGGCTGTTTATTTTGTAGAAAGTAATGTTTGAAGGAAGATGTGTGTGTTGCACTTTGTGCAACATACACTAAAATTTTTGGTGTCTGGTACATTTTTTTCCAAAAAAGTGCATTTTTAAAGTGTTGTCAGGTATAAATTAAAATTTTGACATAGCAATTCTTATGTGGATGCTAAATTACTAACATCAAAGAAGGAAGTATGTATTAAAAATATTGATTATGTTGGATGAGGCTGTAGAGTTTTATTAGTAATTTCTAGAATTTTGTTTTATAATCAACCATCTTATGTTTTGATTTGAATAACCAAGTATGTATTTTTTGTACTGTGTTATATATTTAGATTTAAACAGCCAAGCATTTATTTGTTGTGCTGTGCCTCCAGCTAAAAGTTTTGATGTTTCTTTCTATTGTTGTGCCCCTTTTTTAATCATTTTAAACAGTCTCTGAAAAAAACTAGTGGCATTTTTTGGTGAGCTGAAAAAGAAAATTTAGCTTTTTATACTTGATTTCCATTGTTTGAACAAGCTGAAAGCTGTTAGACCTATATTGCTAAGAAGACAAGAATTGATTAGTTTTTGGAAGTAAAACCAGAATGCTGGTGGAAAGTGATTCTGGCAGCTAGTTTTTGCCTTTAGATTCAAATTAATTGTCTCATGAGCATAGTACTTTCAATTTTGACTCTTTTTCCCATCATGTTTTTATCAGCTTGTTGAAGAAATTAACGGCATTTTTTAAAGTCTTTCAGCTTTTTAACTGTTACCAATTAAAAAACATAATTTGTTTTATATGTAATCATTAATTGTAACCAATTTAAAGCAACAAATGGTTTGCTTACATAAAAATGAAATTCCCATAGGCCACATGAGCATATAGCCTAGGCTAAAGAATAAACTTCCATCAATGGAAGAATGGTCAATTTGGGAAAAAAACTTTTTTGTTGTTGTTGTTTTTTAGAACTAGCTGGTACAATTTTCACTACCTTTTATTACAAGCCAGTTTTGCTTTCTTGTTTTTTTTTGTTTTTTTTTTTCTTGCAACTGGCATGTTTTGCCATTAAGAAATGTCTTGTTGTTAAGGAAAAAGTAAAATTCTAGTGTAGCTAGTTTTTGCTATCTTGGAAAAGGGTTAGGTTACAGAAATGAAACTTTCAGTAATGAATCCAGGGCCAAAAACACGCTCTGGGAAGGTATTGCCAAGCTTCCATGTTTACCCTCTTCTGATTTATAAGTTTAAGAAATTTGCCTACTTGTCAGGTCTATACCTATTGAAATGTTGACAAAGAACATTTTACCTTAATTTTCTGTTATCAGTTTCTTTTTCTCTAGTTTTAGTTCTGAAAATGAAATTCCTGTTAAATGAGTAGAATGTTAATCCATATAAATGTTTTTTTCTTCTAAATTTAGGAAATGTATTTGTGAATCTTTGAAACGCCATAAATTGGGATTGAGCAAAGTGGTGAGGCTGAAAACAGTTTTGTTGTGCTTCATTTAAGCAGAAGATATATTTTGCAAGACTTAATTTTTATAACACAAAGAATTTTAAAGGTCATCAAAGGTCAATGCCTTCTAAAAGGAGAAAGAAAGGTAGTTACTTCAAAATACCTTCCCTGGACATACTCTAGTCTGTAGATATATCCCTTAAAGTTTCATTTTCCTAACCTCTCCCCTTTCTAAGATGGCAGAAATTAGCTAAACTTGAATTTTACCCAATGACAATCCCCCCAATGATCCCATATATTTGGCCTGATGATATTTTTCATTATTATTGAAAACTGTTATATGTGAGAGTATCTTTGTTGAAATGTGTCTTGTGTAGTGTATTGACTTGATACAATCTAATGTCTTTTTTGGTAAAATTCTGGTTTCGCTACTCTTTGCTATCTTAGAAAGGGGATAGGTTAGGAAAAATGAAACTTCCAGTAATGAATCCACAATCAAAAAGATACTCTTGGAAGGTATTTCTAAGGTTCTATGTTTACCCTCTTCTGCTTTCTGTATCTTAAAAATATGCCTTGGCTACATGATATGCCCATACCTATTGAAATTTTGATGAAACAACATTTACCTTAATTTTCAGTTATTAGGTTCTTTTTCTGTAGTTCTGAAAATGCAATTCCTGTTATTTGAGTAGAATTTTAAGCTTTATGAATGTTTTTTTTTCCTAAATTTAGGAAATGCATTTTTAGATCTTTGAAACCTTGTAAATTGGGATTGAGCAAAGTTGTGAAGCTGAAAACACTTTTCTTGTTCTTTATCTAAGCAGGAAATCTATTTTACAAGGTTTCACTTTTACAATACACAGATTTTTTAAGGTCATCAAAGGTCAGTGCCCTCTAGAGGGAGAAGGAGTAGTGGTATGCACTTCAAAATATCTTTCTAAGACTCATTTTCCTCTAAGGAGTAGGCTAGGCCTAGGCTATTTTAAAACTGAAAACTGTTTTGAAAAAGTTAATTTTTTCTGAGGAATATTCAGATAGATACAAGGTACATTTAGGGTAAAATAAATTTATCAGATGAATTTTCCCCCTCCCCCCTGAACTCAGAAAAATTTAACACATACATCTCTGACAATGCAAGCGTTAGTTAACTGCTAGAGGAAGCAGCTGAGTAAAGTATGTGTGTGTTTTCTAGTATTTTAAAGTGGTTTTCAGAATTTTTATTGTCCTTCTAGAGATTAGAAATTATGTACTCATATCATCTCTGAAAATTTCTTTAAAATACTTGGTAGCACTCTGGACTTATGAAAAACAACATAAATTTGATATTTTTGTTGATGATATTTCTCGAAAATATACACAAATTTGTAGTTACCTCTGGGGGCTTTTGGTCACATTTTGGCTGTTTTATCTTTTGATGTTGTCCTTTCCTTTTTTCTTATTTTTGACTTCGTTTTAAGTTATTCATACAAATTTGTTTTTCTTATAAAATAAAGATGTTCTTCTTCATTTGTGAGGGGCAACACTTTTCTTTCTCTGCTAAATAGTCATTTTGCTTCACAGGAAACATAAAATGTAATAATAAACTGTATGACTATTTAGTAATGAGATGTTAGGAAATGCATCAACCCATAACTTTAAAATGCAAAAACATTAAAACAGCAACAAACCAGGAAAAGATTATTTACTTTCAGATTTGAAGCCACATCATCACAAAATGTAAGAATCCATAGGCTAGGATGCTAACTGATGGGGCTACAATAAGCTTGTAGAGAAAGAATTTCAATTTTTATACCTTAAATTTAAGATTGAAAATTATAATATTAAGAAGAATAGGATTTTAAGATGCTAGGTCTTTTGATGATACCCAGTAACAGATTGTGGGTTATAGAAGAGGGGGGGGGTAGAGTAAATGAAACTAGCATTTTTTTTTCATGAGTACACTGGCTGTTCTATGACTAAATCAATAAGAGTTCCAAATAGCGATAGGTCCTTTTATTAGACTGTGAAACAAAAATGTAAAACAAAGACTCTAAATATTTTTGATGACATAGTTGATCATCATCATCAGTAGAGTTACTAACATATAAAAATAAAAACAAACTGTATTTATACTAAACAAAATTATCACTTCAGGTAGCATCAGGTAGATAAGTAGCATCAGGAGCTGAGTGTTTTTCTTACAATCATTTGAGCAACTTAAATTTGACTAATTTTTGACAGGAATATAGGCTATTTATCCAGAAAACGTATCACATAGTCTGTTCACTGTGTCCCCAGCTAAGTTTAGGAATCATCTCAAAATTTATCAAAAATGGTTTACATTCTTAAAAATGAAAGGCACTTGAAACAAATTTGGGTTATATATTTGCCCATTAGGGGGTGGGTGGGTATAGCACAATGGGTTAGCATGCAAAATATCTTAGCTACAATTATTCTCTATATTATGAAGTAAGAACTGTTTTAGACTTCATACTGTCCAAATACTTTACCCCCAACCCCCTAATGTGCAAATATATAGCCCAAACCATATATATCTCCTGTCTATTCTGTCACATCTCTTTGTTTTTTCTCATGATAAAGCAAAAGAAACTGGTTTACAGTCAGTCAATGCATGATCAACTTGAGCAGCAGTGGGTATATCATACAGGTACCAAATGAAATTCACATAGCCTACATTAATTTATTGGCTAGACTAAATACATAAATTACAACAATAGAAAAATGGTCAGTTTCGAAAAAAAATTTGCTTTTTGGTGTTGTTTGAAACTAGCTTATACAATTTTTACTAGCTTGTATTATAAGCCAAATTTACCTTGTTATTTTTTGCATCTATCACTTTCCCATTTAGAAATGTCTTGTTAAAAAAAAACAACATTATTTTGGGTCAAGTCAATACACTACTCAAGACTAATTTCAACAAAGAGGCTCTATCTTACATTTTTGTTTTATTTGAATGTGGTAGGCTGTGTAGACCCTAAACAGGTAACAGTTATAGAAGGTTCACCTTTCATTTGTATTTGCTATGATGTCTAATTATTGAATAGTTTTCACATTATTTACTATGAATAATATAATTTTTTACTATATAGATTTCATTCTACTGTGCGCAGTACTGGTGGTGTAGATTAACCAAAAGTCTTTGACCCAAAACCAATTGTGAAGGTGAAGATGCTAACAGAGAAGGCTAATGAAGAACTAACAGCTGGTATCAGGAATTTTGGTTAGTGTTCAAAAGCAGAAAAATCTGTTTTTGTGCTAGACCTTCTCATAGACACTGGTTGTGAAAAATTTTCTCCAATAGAGTGTGATGTCTGCCCTGCAATATTTTGGCATTACAGAAATGTTGTTGCTCACATTATGGCAAACCAGATGGGAGAGAAAAGAAGAGGTCTTATTTGTTTATATGAATGTATTGATGATGTGACTCAAAATCAAGTTATACATAGTCATTTTTTACCAAGCATAGCTGAGTTAGAACTACAGGGAAGTACATCACTAGCTGTTACTCAGAATCCTTCCACAATTGTTTTCTTAAATTCATTTGAATTGGGTTCTGAAGCAAAAAGAACTTGGACAACCATAAGATATATTTGAATAGTTCTTTGCATAGTAAAAAACCCAGAATATTGAAAAGATGTACAGAAACATATACAGGGATAAAGCAAAATATTTGTGATATATGTGACAAGAGCTTTTCTCGTGTAAGCCATTTTAAAAGGCATCAAAGAATGCACATAGGGGAGAAACCCTTCAAATGTGCTGTATGTGAGTAAGCTTTTTCTGAGTCAAGTAGTTTGATTAAGCACAAAAGAGTACACACGGGTGAAAAATCCTTTATATGTGATATATGTGAGAAACCTTTCTCTGTGTCAAGCAATTTGATTAAAAACCAAAGAGTAAACATGGGTGAAACAGTTTAAGTGAGATATATGCAAGAAAGGATATTCTTCTAAATCAAATCTTAATTATCAATTGGTAAATTGTTAGTAAATTAGTTTTTTTCTTACTCAGCCAATTTTTTTCCATTTTTATCAATATGAACATGGCTACAATAAAAAACTTCATTATTGTACACTTTAGACTTTTTCAAGAATGAAAGAAAAATTCTGCATACTCAAAAAATATAAATATAATGTATCTCTAATTTATCTCACATGGGATAATTTTAGATGTATGGCCCTGAACCCCATAGTGAGTCATATTATATGTACAGTAAATTGAACCCTATGGTGGTTTGGTGACTTAAATCGCATGCCGGCAGAAGCACCCGCCAGAACACTTCAATTTTGATGAACATGGCTGGTAGCGCCCTCATGGAAGACCCAAATTCAGATGAAGGGACAGCCTTACCCAGTACCTCTCCATGATTGGTGCCGATCTCTAAGAAGCAGTCATGCTTGTGAAAGACCATTGGGAATGGAGGCAAAGAGTCCCATCTCTCTCTACACTTGACCACCAGCAGGAGCTTTAAGTCAAATAAGTAAGTCAAATTGTTGTTGAAATATCAAATAAAATACTCCTAGAAAACATATTTTCACTGCACAAAAAAATTCCTTTAAAAACTTTGTAAAAAATTAAAATAACTGATTCTGTCCAATTGTTTACACTTTGGCCCCACACATTAATGACAAAAACTAGATTATTTAAAATTGGTAAAAACCTGTTAACTATTAGACAGGAATAATGAATAGAACACCCGTTTTACTAATCTATATTTATAAACTTTTGAAGTTCCCCAAAAATTGTTTTTTTTTGGTCTGATTATTCAGGTTAAACATCAAACAAAAATTGTTATCAAATTGTCTCTCTCAAAAGAATTTCAAAAAGAATTAAGGCAAATGGTTAAAGTAATCATATTGAACAATTTGTTTTCAAAAATGAATCTTGCAAAAAAAAATGAGCTTAAAAAATCCGGCAATTTTCTCACCATGAGGTAATTTAGAAGTAAATTTTAAACTTCTTAGTGCTTCCTACCCTTGTATAAAAAACAAAATTAATACAGATAATGTAGCTCAGAATATCTTTTTGTTCTAGGTATGGCCAATTTATTCAAATTATGTGAGATATACAAAACGTTTAATACAGAAATACAAATATAATTTTAAGTTAAAAATACTAACAAAAGAAATCATATCTTGAATATATATATATATATATATATATATATATATATATATATATATATATATATATATATATATATATATATATATATATATATATATATATATTGCTGAACAAAGGTATGATAGGCATTGATGACCTTATCCATGTCAAAATCCCAAACCCAATCATCAAAGGGCGTCCCAAAGACTTATATGTTATACTTACTCAGTTTATGGCATCTTTGTACATCTGTGCTTGGTTTTGTCCCATACGTTGTTGGTAACAAAGATTACGACGCCTCTGCTCTTTTAACTGCGTGTATCTTTGCTCTTCTTTTTCATTTTTGGTACGCTCTAATTCTCGTTTTTGTTTATCTTCTAACCGCGCGTGTCTCTGCTCTGCTTTTTCATTTTTGATACGCTCTAAACCTCGTTTTTGTTTATCTTCTAACCGCGCATGTCTCTGCTGTTCATTTTCATTTTTCATACACTCTAATTCTCGTTTATCTTCTAACCACGCGTGCCTTTGCTGTTCATTTTAAGTTTTTGTAAGCTCTAATTCTCGTTTTCGTTGGTCTTCTAACTGTGCGTGTCTTTGCTATTCATTTTCAATTTTGATTACTTCAGATACTTTAGCAAATGCTTTTTCTTTAGCTGCCCGTATTGGTGTTTTCGCAAACGTCATAAAATGTCTTGATCCCATGACTTACATGACGTCATTTTTTACGTGCACAACGTCATGGTAATTTTTACTATATGACGTCATTTTCAAAAACCTTAATTAAGGCTCTTAACGATTTTTTCAGACTTCTTACTTATCTAGATCTTTTTGCATGCGAGAATATCCCAAGATATGTATATATATATATATATATATATATATATATATATATATATATATATATATATATTATATATATATATATATATAATCTGTCATAGAATTCTCTTGACTCATAAATAAAGTATACTAAGTAAGACAGCCATAATTACTTTCTTAAGGCACTTTGACCACCTGCTATATTATAATGACTTTAGATTCATTGAGGTTCATTTGTGATTTGAAATTTCACGAAAAATTCTATTACCATATTTTTTCTTGTCTGACTATTTTTCAAAGGAGCAATAGCTTTGTTTTTGCTTTTTTGAGGGATCAGAAGCTTTGTGAAGATGCAAAAGGCTCAAACACTGCGATATTTAGTAGTATTACATTTGAGTAGGATCTTTCATACCTGGCAAATCAGATGTTGAGCAATAGTCTGGATAAAGTACTCCCTCTTATCTGAACCAATTTAGACCTCTGGTTGGCAGTAGGAATAATACTGACCTCCATTAATACCCTGCTTTTTTTCAGAAAGAGGAGAAAACTGTGGGTCAATCCAATCCTCAGTCAGAAGGAAAGAGAGGAAAAGGGCCAGATTAGACCAGGTAACATAAACAAAGTCAACTACAAACGAAGGAATGGCTTAAAATAGATGTCAGCAAGACCACAAAAGTTGTTTTTGTAGATTATGAACTAGCAGGCTTTGTCTGAGAATGGATTGTTATATAATTATTAAGATTTGATTGAGAAGAATCCTCTTTTGCATTTATTACACTTAAACAGCTTCACCAGTGTGTACTCTTTGGTGTCTAATCAAATTGATTGACACAGAAAAAGTTTTCTCACATACATCAGATTTAAAGGGTTTTTCACCTGTGTGTACTCTTTGGTGCTTAATCAAACTGCTTGACTGGGAAAGTTTTTTCACATACATCACATTTGAAAGGTTTTTCCCCTGTTTGCATTCTTTGATGCCTTTTCAAATGGCTCGAATGATAAAAGCTCTTTTCACATACATCACAAATATATTGCTTTATCGCTTTACATATTTTTTTTTAATATTCTAAGTTTTTTAATACGCAAGGAACTATTCAAACATGTCTTATGGTTGTCAAAGGATTTTGCTTCAGAATCCAATTCAAATGAATTTAAACAAACACTTGTAGAAGGATTCTGTGTAACAGCTAGTGATGTACTCCCTTGTATTTCTACAGGGGAGTACATACATTTCACACAAACAAATAGGACCTCTTCTTGTCTCTCCCATCTGGTTTCCCATAATGTGAGCAAAAACATTTCTGTAATGCCTAAATATTGCAGGGCAGATGTCACACTCTATTGGTGAAAGTTCTTCACAGCCAGTGTCTATGTGAAGATCTAGCATAAAAACAGATTTTTCTTATTTTGAACAGAAGCTGCAACGCTGGATACCAGCTGTTAATTCTTCAATAGCCTTCTCTGATAGCTTCTTCACCTTCAAGATTGGTTTTGGGCCAAAGAGTTTTGGTCGATCCACACCACCAGAACTGTATATAGTAGAATGAAGTATCTATATTGTAAAAAATTATTCTATTAATATCAAATACGGTGAAAACTATTCTATAATGAGAGGAACGGTCAGCGCATTAAATTGAAATTTCTGGGGATACTACTACTACTTCCACTGATGTTACTACTCTGGAACTAAATAAATAGTGTTTAAGAGCATCGAAGTTATCTAAATGGAAGTAATGCGATATCTCAGGAGTAGAATGTTGTAACAAGTATAAATTTCAAGGAAAATTCATTTTGATATAAAATTAAGGTGCTTTGGGCTACTAGGGCAATATTAAAAGGCACTGAGTTTATATAGGTTGTCAAAGGGTATATGATTAACGTCTTAGGGACGGCTTAGAATATTAAGTTGGAAACTCTCAGAGCTTGTATTAATACTATTGCTACTATTACTATTAAACTAAAACAAAGAGTGAACTTAAAGTCAGGTTTTTAAAAATGGCACAGATTCAACGTTCCAGGAACAAAACAGGGTATTAAGTCTTATTTTAAGGAACCTTGAGGGGGTATAAAACTAAGCCAAAAGGTGCTGTGTGTATCCAGGTTGTAAAAAAGATGTATGTTCAATATCCAACGAAAATCTAGAGATATTGTATTGGAAATTTCAGACCTTGTTACTAGGGATGTTGAACAAAATCAAAGAACCTGGTGTACATTAAAGTTTCTCAGAAGGTCGTGTTTGTGAAATATCAAGAATTGCTAAATGTATAAAGTTGAAACCTCCAGAGTTTGTTGAAGGGAATGTTTAAGTAAACACTGTTGTTAGAAAGGCGGATCTGCACTATCTGGAATTGCTAAGTGTATTAATGTGAAGCTTCCAAGGTATGTTAGATGCATCTTTAACTAATTTAAAACGCACTGTATGTACATGTATTAAACCTTGCCTACTTTTGATAGCGATAGCTTGTGACTGTCTACTTGTTACTGCTTCCTTCTATAACTACTTGAGACTGCGAATTCTGGCAATTGGAAGAAATTGTGTTTGTAACTACTTTTAACTGTAACTCCAACTAATTGAGACTGCAACCACTTACGAATGTGACTATAACTACTTGTGACCATGACTTTGACTACTTGATGCTGTGACTAATACTACTTACGGCTGCGACAACTTATGATCACTACTGCGAATACTTGGGACTTCGACTGCAACTACAAACTACTGTAACTGCAACTACTACTGTTTCCAAATAAAAAAACTTTAAAGTGAATCCAGGTTGTTAAAATGGCAGTGATGCAATATCTCAGGAATAGAATAAGTTATTAAGTTGAAACTTTTATAGTATGTTTTTAGGAATGTTTAACTGAATAAAAACACAATGTGAACATCCAACTATGTCCAAAGGGCATACCTGTGATATAACCGGAGTTGCTAAAAGTGTTAAGGTAGGTGGAGTAAGGAAGTATTTGGGGAGGTTTTGGTCGCGGATAGGTTTGTATGTTTGCCCAATTTGCAGAGAAAATGAAGATTTAAAGTACTTTTTTTGCAATTGTAAGGAGATGAAAGATTTGACGGCAGACATTTTTGGGATTGGGGTAAAAGGGAGGGTTTGGATGGTGGGAATTAAAAAAAGAATAATTGCAAAGTGGATATTAAGAATGTGGGGAGGTACGCCCATTTAGCCATGCAGCCCAGAGAGAGATTTTTGTAGGTCGGGCGATAGCCGGGACAGCAAATATGTTGTAATTTGTTTTATAAGGCATGCTTGAAGTATTTCATTTTTTTAGCCATGTCCCATGTAGCTTTAAATTATTTACGATATATCGATCATATCTGCAACATTTTGTATAATTATGTTAGTTTTATGGTATTATGTTCCTTATTATGTTTGTTTTTGTTTTACAGTCGTTATTCTTTTTCATTGCTATTATTATATACCATGTTTAGTTATGTGTGTTAGTATCATGTGGTGTAATTTTGTTTTATTTATCTTTTTTGTGATGACCCAAAGCGGCTTTTGTTGTAATAAATATCTATCTATCTATCCATCTATAGATGCTTATACTAATAGTCCTATTATTGCTAGTCTTGCAACATCCACTATTTCTCAGGCTGGGGATATTTAGGTGAAATTTCCAAGAAAAGTTGAGGAGGCTGTTGAACTGAATCAAAACTCACCCTATGCATACCTATTAGCATTATCCCAGGAACGGCTTTGGGTATTAAGCAGGAACTTTCAGTACATGTTAAGCGGTATGCCGAAGTAGCAAAAACGCACTATGTGGGTTGTACTACTACCGCTTCTACAAATTTTACTACTCCTGCTCATTCTACTGATGCCGTGGGTACTAAGATGAAACATTCAGGGAGTGTTGAGGGGGATGTTGAACCAAATAATAATAAAAAAAGAAATAGATGAACGCACGTTATCAATCGGACTTTTCAGCTATATCTCGGAAACAGCTCCGACTATTAAGTTGAAACTATACGTACATATTAAGGGGAAAAGGTGTTGAAATAACGAAAAATACTATACGCATTCTTATGCTAAGACTAAGGGTATTAAGATGAAACTTTCTGGATATGCTGAAGCAGATTTTGGATTGAATTAAAAAACACAGTAGGTTGGGATCATTTTAAAAGATCACACGAAGAATATATCATCACCTCTTAGAGCATAAAGTTGAACCTTTCTGGGTATATTAAGAGGAATGTTGAACTAATGAAGATTGGTATGCTACCACTTGTAGTTGTAGTAGCACTGCTACTGCTACTCGTTTAACTAGTCTTACTGTTATCAAACATACTTTTCAGCTATATTCCAGAAACAGCTTAGAGTATAAAGTTGAATATTAAAGGTGAAAGGTGTTGAAAGATTGAAAAGAAATATTTGCATGCTTATACTAAGGCTAAAGGTATCAAAGTAAGACTTTTCTGGTGTGTTGAAGGAGATTAGGAACTGAATTAAAAACACAGTGTGTTGGGAAGATGTCAGAAGATCATATGAGCAATATATCGTCACTTCTTAGAGCATTAAGTTGACCCTTTTAGGGCATTTTAGAGGAATGTTTAGCTAATGGAAAGACAGTATGGGTATACTACTCAAAGTAATAGTAGTAATACTGCTACTACTACTAGTTTTACTAAGACTAAGGGTATAAAGGTGAAACTTTCAAATATTGTAGAGGAGGATGTCAAACTGAATAAAAAAAATATGGAGGATTTCAAAAGCACATCGTGAATATCCTAGGAGCGGCTTAGGCTATTATGTTAAAAAATTTGGGTTTTGAGAGGGATTTTAAACTAACCTAAAGGCACTTTAACACAGTATGTTGGCATGATGTCAAAAGATCATATGAGTAATGTGTCATCACCTCTTAGAGCAACAAATTGAACCTTTCGGGGTATATTAAGAGGAATGTTGAACTAATGAAAAGACAGTTTGGGTATGCTACTTCTTGTAGTAGCAATAGTACTGCTACTAGTTCTACTATTATGAAGATTAAGGGTATAGAAGAGAAACTTTCAGAGATATTTGAGGAGGATGTCAAACTGAGTGACAAAAAAATATGTATATGATATCAAAAGCATATCGTGAATATCCCAGGAACGGCTTAGGCTATTATGTTGAAATTTTAGGGTATCAAGAGGTATTTTGTACTATCCAAAAGGCATTATATGCATATTACTAGTGCTGCTACTGCTATTCAAGGGATGTTGAAAACTAAATGTATAAGGTGGAATCTTACGCAGAAATTGAGGTGTATTGATGTTAATAAAACCAAACTATGGGAATAAAGGCTATCAAAAGTGTGCATCAGTAATATTTATTGAAATCTAGTTATAATTGAAATTTAATAGGTTATGTGCCCATGGAATTCTTTCAAGTGACAACCAGGCCCACTATAATAAAAGGTTGCATCTCTGACCTATAGTAATAAATTGCAACTATTACGGCACAGTGATTGGATGTTGAAGTAACTTTAAGGCACTATATGAATGCTACTATTGCTAATATTACTACTATTATCATTACTATCGCTTCAACTGCTCCTGTTAGTTATATTTCTACTACGAATAATACGACACTAAGGATAGAAAAGGATTAACTTAAAACTTTCAGAGAATGGTGAGGGTGGTGTTAAATAAAATTTAAAAACACAATGTGCAGACATTTTGTCACAAAAGCGTGTCAACAATATTTCGGGAACAGCTTAGACTATTAAGTTGAAATTTTCAGGGCATTGAAATAAATCAAAACACATTGTACCCTCTAATCACAATGTATGCACTAGTAGTATCCTTTTATGTACTTTAAGTGGGGTCCTACCCCAATGTATTACTGGAGTTGCCAACGTCTTTTTTTATATAATTCCCAGAATATGCAAATTGGTTTCCGAGAAATTAAGAATGATGCGTTATCTTGTATTGCATAATTATTCAGGTTGTTGATATAACAATACAATGAATAAAAGCCGGATCCTGTCCCGATGTACTATTGGAGTTGCTAATACCATTTTTGCTTTGCATGAATATGCAAACCGGTTTCCGAGAATTTTGCGAATTGCATGAATGATATCTGGTATTGCCTTGTCATTCATGTTCTTGATGAAACAAAACAATGAATACAAGCAGGCCCAAATCTTGATTTCCGAGATTTTCTTGGCATTTTTCAGAGAATCTCAAGAATGATGCATTGTCTGGTATTGCGTAATCATTCATATTATCGGTGAAACAATACAATACGTTCTGTGACAGCCCTCACATCTGGTCATTTGAGATAACAACTTATCCAAGAACATTTTTAGCTTAGTAAGCAGTTTTCCATTGATTTTATAAAATTTATGTCTAATTTAGGTATCGAACACGAGACCCATAATTTCCTATTGTAAAAGAACGACACGTTACTCGACTGAATTAACAAGTCATTGATGATCTTATTTTCTTAGAAATAAATAGCGACGAAGACCACACTGCCTTTCCATAAAAAAGAACAAAAGCACGAAGAACCTATTTCCGAAAAGTATGTCCCTGATAAAGTTTAGTTCTGCCGTGATGTGGGAATCAGAACAATTGTTTAGGGCACGATCGACGAGGGATATTATGACAGCTCTTTTAACTTGTGGGGGGTGGTTTGATACGAATAATTAAGCTTCGATAAATTCAATTTTACTATTTATAAAAAAACAACAAAAAATAATAGATATTTGCATTTTAAATCAAACCACCTCCCACAAGTTAAAAGAGCTGTCTTAATATCCCTCGTCGATCTTGCCCTACACATTCGTTCTGATTCCCACATCACAGCAGAACTAAACTTTATCAGGGACATACTTTTTGGAAATGGGTATCCTATTTTATTTATTAATAGTGTAATTAACTGTACACCGAAAAGACACTCCCGTAAACTTAATGATAGTTTACCATGTGAGATTTCCGACCAGCCCTCAAACATAATTTACCTCCCCTATATCCCAAAAATCACTACAAATCTTAAAAAAGTTTGCACACAAAATAATCTGTATATAGTATTCACAAATAATTTCAAAATAATAAATTTTCTAAATTCTGGTAAAGATAAAACCCCAGTTACTCGCCAAAGAAGGGTCTATCAATTACCATGCGTTTGTGGCAAATACTATGTAGGTAGAACACATCAGAATTTAGAAAAACGCATACAACAGCGTAAAGATGATATTGTCAAAGCTTTAAATTCTAATATTTCTACTGTTTCATTTGATTCTGGTTTTGGGAGCCATGTATTTGAAAATCCTAGCCATAGTATACTTTTTGATAAATCCGCCCTTATTAGCAATGACCTTGGCATAAAACGGGTAGTCCGAGAAGCCATTGAAATCAGACTTAAGAATTATAATAATATTTCCTTAAATAGGGACTTGGGGGAATATGCACTAAATGCTCTATACACAAATTCAAATAAAAATGATCTTACAAAATATTTTAAAAAGCCAAAAGACATTAACACAGAACCCGTCGCAAAAAGACCTTTGAGGTTAGCTACCAAAAAGGCTGGATTAGCCATAAGAACGCGTTTTAAATTATTTTTCTTTCATCTCATTGAATCGCCTTGTTTTACCTCACTGTTTATCAGTCGTGGTTGAAATTCGCTGAAGTAAGGATGCTGGGACTACTTTGAAAAAAAAATTATTTTTGGTTTTATTGATCAAATGTTGTTGTGTCTTTTTTCTTTTTATTATTTTTGTCTTGCTGCGGACGACCCTTGAACATAGGGCCAAAATAATAATTCATATTATCTTCACTGTCTCGCAAAAAGATTTCCCTATTGTTCTTCGTGCTTTTGTCGTTTGTTCTTAGAAATACATTCTAGGCAATCAATGTATTGTATCTGGGACATCAGCCAACTGGTATTAGGCGTCACAATATCGTAACAAAATAATTGCGCAATCGATTTCTCAATTGGAAGCACCTCGGTTTTTCATTAACGGGGCTTGTGTATGAGTTTGGTTTTCCAATTCACCTCCAGGGCCCCATGTCCCCCTTCATGGCCCCCGAGTGAGAGAGAGATAAAAACACGTACAATCACACAGAGTTAGACACGGAAATATGCGAACACACACTAAGACTTACAGGCATAGTGAGAAAGAAAGACAAAACACCTACAATCACAAAGATCCACACAATGAAAACATGCAAAAACCCACTCAGCCTGTGTGTCTGAAACTCACTAAGCTTGCGTGTCTGAGAGAGTGTTTGCATTTTTCTTTGTGTGCCTCTGGGTGATTGTAGGTCTCTCTCTCTCTCTCTCTCTCTCTCTCTCTCTCTCTCTCTCCCTCTCTCTCTCTCTCTCTCTCCCTCCCCCCCTCTCTCTCTCTCTCTCTCTCTCTCTCTCTCTCTCTCTCTCTCTCTGTCTCTCACTATGCCTGTGTGTCTGAGCGGGTGTATGCATCTTTTTATGTCTGAATCTGTGCCATTTTTAAAAACCTGACTTTAAGTTCACTCTTTGTTTTAGTTTAATAGTAATAGTAGCAACAGTATTAATAAAAGCTCTGAGAGTTTCCAACTTAATATTCTAAGCCGTCCCTAAGACGTTAATCATATACCTTTTGACAACCTATATAAACTCAGTGCCTTTTAATATTGCCCTAGTAGCCCAAAGTACCTTTATTTTATATCAAAATGAATTTTCCTTGAAATTTATACTTGTTACAACATTCTACTCCTGAGATATCGCATTACTTCCATTTAGATAACTTCGATGCTCTTAAACACTATTTATTTAGTTCCAGAGTAGTAACATCAGTGGAAGTGGCTGGATTAGCCATAAGAACGCGTTTTAAATTATTTTTCTTTCATCTCATTGAATCGCCTTGTTTTACCTCACTGTTTATCAGTTGTGGTTGAAATTCGCTGAAGTAAGGATGCTGGGACTACTTTGAAAAAAAAATTATTTTTGGTTTTATTGATCAAATGTTGTGGTGTCTTTTTTCTTTTATTAGTTTTTTGTCTTGCTGCGGACGACCCTTGAACATAGGGCCAAAATAATAATTCAAATTATCTTCACTGTCTTGCAAAAAGATTTCCCTATTGTTCTTCGTGCTTTTGTCGTTTGTTCTTAGAAATACATTCTAGGCAATCAATGTATTGTATCTGGGACATCAGCCAACTGGTATTAGGCGTTACAATGTCGTAACAAATTAATTGCACAATCGATTTCTCAATTGGAAGCACCTCGGTTTTTCATTAACGGGGCTTGTGTATGAGTTTGGTTTTCCAATTCACCTCCAGGGCCCCATGTCCCCCTTCATGGCCCCCGAGTGAGAGAGAGATAAAAACACGTACAATCACACAGAGTTAGACACGGAAATATGCGAACACACACTCAGACTTACAGGCATAGTGAGAAAGAAAGACAAAACACCTACAATCACAAAGATCCACACAATGAAAACATGCAAAAACCCACTAAGCCTGTGTGTCTGAAACTCACTAAGCCTGCGTGTCTGAGCGAGTGTTTGCATTTTTCTGTGTCTGCCTCTGTTTGTGTGTAGGTCTCTCTCTCTCTCTCTCTCTCTCTCTCTCTCCCTCTCTCTCTCTCCCCCTCTCTCCCCCCCTCTCTCTATCTCTCCCTCTCTCTCTCTCTCTCTCTCTCTCTCTCTGTCTCTCACTATGCCTGTGTGTCTGAGCGGGTGTATGCATGTTTGTTTGTCTGAATCTGTGTGATTGTAGGTCTTTTGTCTCTTTCTCTCACTATGCACGTGTGTCTGAGCAAGTTTTTGCATGTTTACATGTCTGATTCTGTGTAATTGTAGTTGTTTTTCGTCTCTCTCTCTCTTCCTCTCTCTTTCTCTCTCTCTCTCTCTCACTCTCACCATGCCTGTGTGTCTGAGCGGATGTTTGCATGTTTCATTTTCACTTAAAAAAAAAATATGACGCGAATTTAGCCTTCCAGTTTACAAAAAAATACTGTTTGAAAATATACAATTAAATAAATAGTTTCGATGACCAACCATAGAGTACCACTGGGGGCAGCCGCATAAAATGAAGTGTTATCACGAACATTATTTTTCTAATCTGAAAAATTACGAGTAACATATATTTAACATCTTCATTTCATATTTTGAAAATATTACAAGTAATTTTTTTGTTTTAAGTATATTTTATCTCATTTTAAGATGTGAAAAAAAGTTGGCATTTTTTTCCAAAAAAAATCTTGATAAAAAAAGTGTTACTACAAACATTATTTTTCTAAGAGTAAAAATCACGAGTAACATATCCATCATTCTCATTTCGTATTTTGAAAATGTTAAATTTGAACTTCTTTTGTTTTAAGTATACTTCATGTGATTTTATGACATATAAAAAAAAGTTGAAAAAAATCGATGTTAAAAAATTATAAAAATTGAAAGTTAAAAAAAATGCAAACTTCCACAAAATGTCCAAGGGGTGTCGTATCATTGCCTAAAATGTATACGACTTTATTAATTTTGACTTTATGAATATCCCCAATACTATGTAATCCTTTTCAAAAGTTATTGGCTAGCAGTCTGCATCCCCTCAGATATCACTCTTCGGAAATTTAAATAATTATTGTTAAGACATCTCCCCAAAAAAGTTCTTTTAAGGAGTCACCATTCCCTCAGATTTAGCCTTTGTTGTTAAGTGGTTAAAATTTCAAGCCTTTACCGGTTTCATTCAATCCAATTAATAACAAGCCTTCATATTATTGACATTTTGATTTGTTTTGATATTCATGTCCATGTAAGAATTATGCGACAAAATTGACAAGAAATCTAACACGTCTCTGTATGTAGGTCAAATTCCTGAAGAAACAATATCTATGTATCCTCTGTAATGCATACTATTTCTGCTCAGAGTGTCTCAGGATTTTTCTTAGTGGTGGTATATGTAGAACATGACTCTAGTGTGCAGGTTATGTCTCAGGCTATTTTTAGTGACCCATATTGGGAGTGCCCACAGTATGTAATGATATACATGCCCGTAGTAAATGATTTTTCTGGTCGGAGTCCAATAGTCTCCCATATTTGGTGTTACGATTGGATGTAAGCACACTGCACGGTTGGAAAAACTGATTTTCTGATCAGTCTAAAGAATATATTAGTCTTGCCGGTGTACTGGCAAGGTTTAGTGTACCATATAAGGCAATATCTTCTGAATAAATGGTCTTACCGGTGGTCTTGTTACTGTATTGCATAGAATAGATGGTCTTGACGTTGTAGTGCCTATTGCTATACTACTATTGTGAACAATGCTTGATGATTTTTCAAAAACTTTCTTTACTTAAACTATTGCTTGTCCGTTTGCAATAAAAAGCTCTGTGAATTCGGAATTTGCTTGATTCTGTCTTGGAGTTTAACTGCTTGCTATTCAAATTAATGCAGAAAAATGTATGCTCCTCAGGCGGGAAACCCTTCTAATGTACGCCAAGCTGGGATGCCAAATGGACACTTTTAGTGGCTTTTGGACATTTTTTCACTCTGAGGGACACCGGGACACTCTTGGGTCAAAAAAGGCAGCTTTTTGAAAAAAAGACACTTTTTGGACATTTTTCCAAATCAAAACCAAATGTTTGTACTTTCTTTTTTTTATAAATACGACTGCTTTTAATTTTCACTTTACTTTTAAGCTTTGGTAACGGCTTGGGGATTTTTCTTAGATGTTTTTGCGCCCTGCATGAGCACCATTTATTAACCGAATACGACCTTAAGTCTTAACCAATTTGTTATGTTAGAACTATCGATTTCATCTTTTTCTTCTATCTTTCGGTTGCAGTTTTTCATCAAGTCGGTTACCTTCAAAGACCCATCTACAGATTGTGGTAAAGTCACCAAGGTTACTGTGAAGATTAGAAAGAATGAGTGATGGGTCAGCCATGGCTTCCGCTTTCTGTATACATCTCTGTTGTGTTTGACCTTTTATACGTGGATATTATTTCACTTTTGCTATAGAAAAAAAGGAGTATCGCAGAAAAGCTGTTGCAGCTCGATTTTATTTATAGCCCCTAGCCAATGTTTCTGTTCTATATCCTGTACTTTCAGCTGTGATTTTTTGTCAAACACTGGTTGCCAGTTTCTATCGAGTATAACTCAAGCTAATTCATTTCAATCGACCTTGTATTCTCACTGTAGTAGGTCTCAAGATACGTCAGCTTTGCTCAGGGGTAATTCTAAATGTTCAGAAAACGGCAAGATAGAGGAGTTGTTAAACGATTTTAACCACTTGACCAATCAGTTGACTGAGCGGTTAAGTATATTGACGTCTTTTGTTTAACTTTAAAACCATGTAGTTAAAAATATACTTTTGGTTGCTACAGCCGTTCGGACCTTGTTGCGCCCCAAAGATCCTTAATTGGTACCTAAGAAAAACGACTCGCATCTTTTTCGCATAACTTATGAAAATGCCGAATTGAAAATGAATCTCTATGGTTGGTTCTTTACTTTTCGACTATGATAGGTAGCGGTATCGATAATGGAAATAAAATTTCGCTCTGTTGACATTCTCATGACGATTTTTTTATGTCATCTCTTCAATTTGAACTAGCACTTTATTGGTAGCGTTAATGTCAAAGCTGGAAATACCTGCAGAACTCATGCAGGTAACAGACCACGAGGTAGCAGAACAAAGAGGGTTGAATTTCACAGGTGTTTTGGCAATTTTTTCACAGGTTTTGAAAATTCATAGTGGTAACCCTGTCTACTGGCTAATTGTCTAGTGTGACACTAAAAAGTGTCCGTTTTTGGCTGATTTGTACACTTGTCCCTAAAAGTTTTGGCAACCCTGACGCCAAGTGGAATTTTTAATTTTAATGGATAACTGGCATCATTTACTATTGTTTTCAGGAGGGGTATCACGTATTGCAGGAGGGGGCGCCCCTTCCCTAGTGTTCATGGCTAGTCAGATAAAAAACGTTAGTCAGTAAAAAAATTGATTTGCTCAATTTTACATTGAAATGATAAATGTGCTGATGGAAATATAACACATCAAATCAATCACAGAAGATCAGTCACTTGGTAACAAACAAAAATGAAGCGATCTGAATTGCAATATTTTCAAAATCTTAGGGTAAAAATTACTGGAAAATTTGTCGAATTCATTTTCACCACCTTCTCAAAATGTTGTGACTAGTTATGCATGTTTTGTCCTAGTTCCACCTAATTATTTCTGTGCACCGTCTTCATTGGACAGCTTTTTTTCAGTTGTCATTAATTTAATCTTTTCTTTAACTGTTATCTTACCCTGCTGCGATAACTGAACTCCCCAAACTACAAAGAAAATAATTTAGGTAAACAGAAATATACGAATAAATACTGCAGGATATTCTTCGCCATACATTCTGCCTTTATTTTTGAATATAGGCTTTAGGTTGACTATTCAAAAAGGCTTCTGGCTTCATTGTTTTATTAGTCAGACTTTCTATCTGGCTCCGCCTGTACAAAAGTGCAGCCAGTCCAAAGTCTGGAAATAGGAGGAAGGGTTAGGCAGAGAATTTGTGTCCCTCTCCCGTCAAAACTAATCAGTAATTGAAACAATCAATGAAGAATAGACCACTTAGATGACGACAGTAAGGAATAGCCCTCGGACTGATTTTATGGACACGAAACAGCCTCTTAGATTTGGTTTTTGGAATCTACCGACAGTGTGGCAGCTCACCAAAACTGAAGAAGTCCTGCAAGAAGTAGCTGCCTATAATCTTGACATAGTAGCACTTTCAGAAGTGAGATGGACCGGTTTCGGCAAAGAAACACTTGATAATGGCCAAACAATAATCTACTGTGGACCCGAAAAGAAACGTGAAGCTGGAGTAGCAATGCTAATGTCCTGAAAGGCAGATAAGTCTCTCATCAGTTAGACTCTTGTAAAGGATAGAGTAATGTTTGCGAGGTTCCAGGAACACCACATCAAAGTGACTGTAGTCACCTGTTTTGCACCAACGAATGATACTGAAGAGGTGGTTAAAGAGCGCTTCTATGACACTCTTAACCCATTAGTGCTCAACGATCCCATTCGGGAGCGTCTCATTTTGATTTTTGTTTCCCTAAGGCAGCATCTCGGGCAAGTTTTAGGCTTTCAATAGAAATCTAAGGCTATCCAGCAACTTCCTTAAATTTTCTGTGCCTTGAATTGGAATCAGGTGAGTTTTCAGGAATTTCCGAAATCTAGCTAAAAGTCAGTTTTTGGGAACCAGCAGTTTCGGGCGAGACGCTAGCAAAGATGAATGATTGAAATATCTTGTTTTGGTGTTTTAGAACTCTGTACTTAACGACCTTAGAATCTTTGGAGCGCTCATATTAAAATAACCACAGAGTAAGGACACAGTATCGGATAACTAAAAGTTTTCCCTATTGGGAATGTTGGGTGTTCTGGCCCCACAAAATGTTTTACGGATCTGCAACTGACGGTATATTTCATTTTGCAGATGGCCCCCAAACGGTATGTATCTGTGAAAGAAGCTGTAGCTATACTAGACGAACTAATTGATGATGAGGAAGAGATTGATATGGTCATAATTCCCCTTGTTGTGGGGGTAGTCAGTGACGAAGAAGAGGGAGACGAGGGCAACAGAGACTCTTTAAATGATCTTCCAAGTGATGTTGCAGGGACGATAGAGCTTGATATCATCCATTCTTCCGTAACAGACGATGTAGCTGAAGATAACCCATCCAGGCTTCCTGTTGCTTCTACTTTGGATGCTGATGATTTAGACGACGTCCCACTAAGCTGTCGTGGAAAAACACCCCAACAGTATCGCAAAGACAGTCTTTAAAACCCACCTCTAAAAATTCTGGAACTACGAAAAAAACCAAAGGGATATGCCAAAATATAAAAAGAAAGCACAGTCTGGAGATCTTCCATCAGAATCACTACCTAGACTGGGAGAAAAGGTCAGTCATATAATAAACATGTCTGAATTTGAGGTTTGTCGTCAGTTCTCTGACGAAATAGTTCGTGCTACGATCATACGGGAAACAGCACAATATACTTCTCAGAATGGTGACATCAGCTTCACATTGAGCTTTGAAGAACTTCATAATATTTTGGGAATTGTGCTACTATCAGGATATGATCGCCCTCTAACTGAGAGCATGTACTGCTCCTGGTCAGACGACCTATTCATTCCTATAATTGGACAAGTCATGAACCGCAACAGATTTCTGAAGATAAAGAAGAACATGCACTTTGCAAATAATAATGAGCCCGCCTGCTTTTAAATAGAAGAATAATGAGCTCCAGGAAAGTGACACGATGGCTAAAGTGAGGCCACTTGTAGATGGTGTGAACACCAAACTTTAGCAATATGGGACTTTCTATCAGAAACTTTCCTTGGACGAACAAATCATACCTTTCTTTGGTTGTCATAGCTTAAAATATTTATCCGAGGAAAATCGATGTGATTTGGATACAAAGCATGGGTGCTAGCTTGTTCTCATGGATATTCGTACAAAATCGATCATTACTGTGGGAGGAGTGAGTAACAGCCAGCAACACTCCTAGGTACACGGGTGGTCACAAACCTATTTTGTCTGTTGTTGAAAATGCAGCCCATCACGGAGTCTTCTTTGATTATTTCTTCACAAGCCACGATCCTCTCACACAGCTCCACACGCAAGGATTTTATTGCCACAGGCACTTTGCGTGAAAACTGCTTGAAGGGATGTAGTCTTGAAGAAACCAAAGCTATGGAAAAGAAGGAACGCGGTTATTATGACTACAGGTCAGATGGAGTAGTTTTGGCTGTCAAGTGGAAAGATAGCAAAGCCGTTTGTGTAGCAACCAACTATGACTCCATAGAACTGCTTCATCAGGCAAAAAAAATACTCAGTGGTGGAGCGCAAAGATGTTCCAATTTGACAGCCACGCCTTATTAGAAATTACTATTAAGGAATGGGATGCGTTGACCAAGTCGATAATGCTTTGTCGGCATACTGACCAATTTTGCGTGGAAAAAAGTGGTATTAGATCATAGGCCAAAATCTTCTTTGCACGCTCATGGTCACAGCTTGGTGGTTCTACCATTAATTGCATGATGGTGACGTGGCTGGAAAGATTGCACAGCTTGAATTCCTCCGTAAAATGGTTCAGGGTGTTTTCAACAACGAACCCAACTGTCCAGGTCATAGTGGAAGCTGAGGATCTCTACGGATGTACCCTAAGAAATCAACCACTCAGGTACTGCTGACAGCGAAGAATCAGGGTCGATGCCAAGTATGCAAAAAAAAATGCACGGCTAGAGTGCAGAGAGAGCTGCGTCAAATTTCACTTGCAACGGTGCTACGAGCAATTCCATGCCTAACTTGGATTCGTCTTATATACTAATTTTCAATAAACATGACAAAAGATATGAATCCATATATTTCCTTCAGTTCCAAAGACAACATTACTTCCCAACGTTCCCATATTGGAACATGGCACCATGGTTACACCGTTGGTGCGAAAAAATATTTGGCACCTCAAATCTTTATGTTAGAATCCTATTTCACTGTGCACCAGCAGTAGAATACCATATATTTAAAATATAAGATTCTTTCCTTCTAAAGATGATTCGGGCAGAAATTAAACGTCCCCTAATTGAGTTCAAATACCGCTTCCAAGAGTGTAAATTCTTAATCAGCAAAAAGAGAAATCGCATTTCTAGCTTCAGTCAGACAACGACGCTGGTCGTTCGAATTTCGCTAACATAACTAGTAGCAAGAAAAATGCTAAGTACGATATTTCTAAGGAAGTTTAAATGGCAAAAAAATCGTGTGAACGCCTGAATCATCTGAAAAATCTTAAAGAATTCATTGGACGAAAGATTTACATCCTTGGTCCTCTTGGGCCAATGGCGGGCAGTCCTTACAGCGCAGGACAAAAGAACTGCGTTTGGGAGTGGGGTAAATGTGTTTTTTAATTTTAATATGAAGTCAGATCTGAAACGATTAGTACGAAATTATTGTATTTTGGTCACCGTTATTGTCATAGAAGTGACCGTTCCTGTGCGACTAAGCATGTAAGTCCAATAAATCTATTGTCTTTTTATCTGTGTTTATTTCATTTATATGTCTGCGTCTAGTCCAATAATAGGTAACTAGTTCGTATGTCTCCAAGGTAAATGCTCCCAAAGGAATCTGATCTCCAGATAGTCCGAGAAGAAGAGGCCACATTTATATGTCTACATATTCAATTTTCTCTCATTAATTGAGAGCGGCGCTAGCCTAGTTGACACAATCCCCAGCGCTATAAGCGGCGCTATCGGAGAAATTTCTATCACCACAAACAATAAGTTTTTCCATTACTACAAATAATTTTTCTATCGCTACAAAAATAATGCTTCTATTGCTACAAATGGCGCGTGTCGGAAATTGGAGGAAAACTGCGAACTAGTTAGGCTATTTAAACTTTGTAATTTGAATTTAATTGTTGGAGAGATACAGACATATAAGTAAATTGATTAGGCCTATAACCGCTAGGCTACAATAGGAAACCCCTTTTATCTTATAGGAGATAATAGCCTACCCCAAAATAGTTTACGTAAAATTTTAAGTTGATATAAACGCAAAAAAAAAATATGGACGACCTAAACGAGTTATTAATAGTGCAAAAGTCAGTCGAAAAAAACATAGAGAACACAAAATCTATACCAGAGTACAATGGTCAGTCAGATATTGACGAATTTAATATCCAATTGACCCAGTTTGTACAATTAACAAAAACAGACGTTGGAACACTGAAAAACATGTTGATTCTACGATTAAGAGGCCAGGCATTAACGTTTCTAAGACAGGTTGAACATACCATAGGCAATGACGCCAACTTGCCAATAAATACGTTTGATAACTTGTTAAAAGCATTCAAAGAGATGTTTATAGAAACCAGTTCTATAAATAAATTAAAACACGAAGTAGTAAGCTTTGATTTTTCGCAAAATATAAGGGAATATCTCGATAACATACGCATTCCTGTAGAAGCAAAATACGGAAGTGGTTCGGGGCAACTGTATGAAAAAGTCATACTAAATACCTTTTTGCAAGGGCTACCCCCAAAACTATATAGAGCAGTAATATCAAAAAATATTCAGACGTTAGATCTTGCAGTCCAAGAAATAGAGCGATTAATCGAAGTTTATAAAATGGTTGCTAATCATATTAGTGAAAAAAAAGATAGCTTGGGTGATTCAAGAACAAACCCAATTTTCAAGGGTGATCAAGCGTCACCCAATTTATTTTCAAGGAATAACTCCCCAGTGGCACAAAGAAACAAGACGCCCGAACCCGCTAGGTAGAAAACATTACGTTTTCAGTCGATTAACCCTACAATAATAAGGTGCCATAACTGCAATCGTGTTGGCCACATAACAAGAAAGTGCCACTATGTCCCCAATCCCATACCAAGAAAGGCTGTCGGTAATACGGAAAATTACGGTAACCATTTGTTCAGAAGAACAAATTTTAGAACCGGTCGTGCAGTAGGCTATAGCCAGGGGGGATCGTGCCAATCGGAACCTTATAAGGCGTACCAACCAAATTTATATAACCCTCTCCCCCACAGGGAAACTTATTACCGATTTGAAAACCCAAATACTCGCCAAGGCCAATATAATGCGAGAATGCCATATAGAAATCACAAAAATTTGCCGACAAGGAATGAAAATTTTGTCAGCCAACAGTAATGGCAGTCAACTCCAGCAAATGGCACTGACATGAGACATTCACATTACCATAATAATACATGGAGAAGACAGGCAGACTTAAATCATTTAAATATGCCTACAGAAACTAATACGCCGGAATATCTATTGCAGGCATTGAAAAATAAAATAAATCCCCAGGAAAATGTTCCGGGCCCCTCAGAACCATAAATTGGACCCAGAGGATGCCAGAAATGTTTAATAGGTCCAGAACAATACTAGTGCCTTCTTGTAGTGATATTATTAACAAGTTACCCATATTTAATGATTTTTGTGTAGAAAACGTATACTTTAGGGCCTTAGTTGACAGCGGACCTACTGTAAATATAATAAACTCTTGTGTATTTAAAAGCTTGCCTCTGCACATTAAACGACAGAGCTGCCCTAATAATCCCAATTTAACAAGCGTGACAGGTCATAAATTAAATGCAAAAGGGTCAATTTGCCTAAACTTAAAAAGAGACAATAGAACATTCATGACAAATTTTATTAAATGTGATAATCTCCCATATGAAGCTATTATAGGGGCAAATTTTCTAAGGTCTAATAGAATACTATTAGACGTAGACAACGAGAAGTTTGTCAATCAAGCCAACGTGAGTGATAAAAGTCAGACCTTACGAAATCGTGACAGTAGTTACGAAGACAACATCACCGTAAAAAAAAATTTATAGCGGTAGAATTGCGAAGTGTTTCGAACCCCATGTCTTTAACTGGCATGGCAAGATTAGAAACTCGCTCAATTATCCTGAAGGATATTGCAGAAATTAATTATATTTAAGTAATAACAGTATTGAAGCTGCGAAAATAAAAATAGGAAATATGCGACAGTACAGATCAAATGAAATTAAGAAAATAGCGGAATTATGGAAAAACATAATAAAACCCAGCGTGATGCCACAAGATGCCGCAATGGCGCAGCATAGCGCCGCTATGAATCTAATAAACAATGAAAATGAAGAAAAATATTACGGATTTGCGATAAAGAAAACAAAAATCCCTCCCAAAACGATGCAAAAAATCCAAATATCACAAATGATCGAGCCCGTGGTTAGCAAATCAGAAATATGGTTTGCGACAGTAGACTAAGAGGTACCATTTCTATGGCCCCTCCGTACCAAACAGGTTGGGTATAATCTGTTTTGGTTCAAGTTTTTTTCTGACACAATTAACTGAATTTCTATTTCATGATATACAAGTTTTTTTTTAGGTTAAATCCGTGTCGGAAAAACCGGTTTGTCTTTTTAGTTGCCAATTATTTTTTGTATATATTCAGGTTTCAAATTAGATTCTTCAACAGTTTTGAATAGTTTATTCAACTTAACACTAGTGACATTTTTTGTAAACATTTACATAGAAAATGGATAATTCTAAGCAATTTCCGGTGAGTAAAAATTTTCTCATTATTATAATAAAAAGAAATTGTCTTGTCAGTAAGTTAAGGAAGAAATTCTTTCCTTGCACTAGAACTAAGGGTACTTATGCACTTAGAAGCCTATTGTTTTTAGGAGCTGAAACCTCTAAATAGTTCTCTTATAGGTTGAAATTTACGGTGCGATTTTTATCAAGATCAGTGGGCCTTTCTAGAGATGTTTTTGAAAAAAGTGCTTAGCTTTCGATCGGTAATTTGGGATTAGAATAAAATGTTGATTCTTTTAATGTATTGATTGTTACAAAAGCTTCCTTTTTATCAAGATCAGCGGCTTTTTTTTTGTGAATGTTTTTGAAAATACTTCCAGACCAGCCCGCATTTACGGTGTGGTTTTTATCAAGATCAGTTAAACTTTTTAGGGATGTTTTTGAAAAAGTGCTTAGCTCTCGATCGGTAATTTGGGGTTAGAATAAAATGTTAATTCTTTTAATGTATTTATTGTTACAAAAGCTTCCCTTTTAGAGTTTCGGTTTGTTCCTTACTTATAGTTCGCTATCATGTACTGCTGGAAAATGTATTTCAGTGATATTTTTAGATCATAGTAGCCTAATGATGCTTTTAGTCTTTAGAAGAAGAACCAAAACAATTTAGAATCTATTACGACTTCTTTCGTCTTCGATAAGTGCGTGGATAAAAATTCTAATTGGCATTTTTTGTTTTTAATTCACAAAATGGTTGGTTTAAGTTTTCTTTTACAAGATACTCAGACAGGAAGGATGGGTACATAGACAGGGAGTAGGGGCTCGTCTAATGATGCTTTTAGTCTTTAGAAGAAGAACCAAAACAATTTAGAATCTATGCTGCTTACCTTAGTTTAAGAGCTGAAAATCATTCTAAAAAATCTAAATTTGTAACAATGAGTATTTTATTTTGATAATAAAGGAAAATATAAATATTTATTTAATTGAAAAAAAA